>NW_007733309.1:87249-113513 GCF_000696425.1 Galeopterus variegatus | reverse complement strand
CACAGCACTCAGGATCGCGCTGTTTCCCGACACGGGTGCTCCAGACCCGCCGCCATTTTTCATCCCCAATGTGACATTCTTGACAAAACGTTTAACTTGAATATAATCCTAAGGAAATAATCAGACACTATCAGAATATGGGACATTCTACAAGACCAGTTGGACTGGTCCTTCAAAAAAAGTCAATGTCTTGAAAGAAAATAGAAAGTAGAAGGATGGTTCATGATTAGAAGAGACTCCAGAGACCAAAGACACCAATGCAAAGAACCTAGATCAGGTCTTGGATAAGAAAAAGACATGTGGGGGGCATCTCGGGAAATTTAACTATAGATTGTGTATTAGATGATGTTATGGAATTAATATTTTCTTAGGAGTGATATTCATATAATGTTTGTGTAAGAGACTGCCTTATTCTCACGAGATGTTGGCTGAAGTACTTAGAGATAAAGTGTTGTGATATCAGCAACTTATTTTCAAATATTTCCACCAAAAAAGAAAGTGGTGTGTGTGTGTGTGTGTGTATGAAGATAAAGAACAATAAAGCAAATGTAGCAAAATGTTAACAACTGGTGAATCTAGATGAAGGGTATACGTGTGTTCAACTTTTCTGTTAATTTGAAATTTTTACAAATAAATGGTGAGGAAAAGAGCCTTAACTGTAGCAAGCTGCTGAAAGTACCCTGAGTGCAAGAGAATCAATAGGAACAGGGAACCAGAGTCATTTAAATCACAAATTTTCTTTTTTGAGAGCAGTGATTGCTACATTGTTTTCCATTCCTAAAATTTTCCTAAATTCCAGCACAAGAAATAGTTCTGCAGGATTTCCAAAAATGCCTGTTTCCATATACTGGACACATTTTTTCTCGGTACAAACAAAAACCGAATACCCCATGCCTCTCTGAAACAGAAGGAGGACACGAGCTTTTGATAGCTGAGGGAGGATTTTCCTCCAAGAAGAAACGGGAAACCAGCTTTCTGGTTTTCCCCAATATAAACTCAGAACATGCCTCACACCAGAAAGGATTGTCCACTAACTGGAGGCTTTCGCAACCAAATAGAGGAAAACACAACTGCTCTTCTAAAGGTTCTTCCCTTAAAACTTAGAAGTCACCAACACGTTGCCACCAGTTTAAAGCCATGCAGTTTAAGAGGGCATGGAAAAATTACAGAAGACTCTAAACCCATAACAATGACTTCAGGATTAAAGGCCTAAAGGACAAGTTTCTTAAGGAGGTTGAAGAGAATGAGCTGTTTTGCCAGGAGAAGAGTGACTATGTGGCAATTTAATGATGGTTCTTCACAAGTATCAAGAGAATGGCAACCAGATGCTCCCCACTGCCCCAAGAACAGAAGAGGAAATTGGTTTGCCATAATGAAGGAATTCATTTCGGGGTAGGCTGTTAAAATGGAGTTGGACATTACCCGAAGGACACGTCTAGAGGACTGGACATCTTTTCAAGATGCTTCAACACTCGATCACCAATAAGTTTAAAAAAAAAAACATTTTTAAAGCAATTTGAGCTGTGAAAATTTTAGTTGACCCAGAAAATTCCTAGACTTTGCTCAACTTAACCAGTAAATACTTCTTTCTTCTACCCATTTCCTCCCTCTCTCCCTCCCTTCCTTCCTCTTTCTTTCTTCCCCCAAAGGGGATGCCAAGATCTTCTTTAGGGGATGCAAACATTTCCCCATCGCACGAGTCTCTTGATCACAAAGGCCTGATAGAAAGCTTATTCTGAAGGAGTGCTAAGGGCCCTTCCAACTCTAAATTACATGAAAGCACTACTTAATGTGTTTTGCCCTATGGCTTTATCTTCCTAATTATGTTTATTTTGGTAAGCACACTAATTGGTTCGGGGTAAGAGGATAAAGGTAGAAATTAGGGTGATAGTTAAAAATATGCTTGCGGGGGAAGGAAAGCCTTCTGTGAGCCAACCTCTTCCACATGCAGTTCTCAGAGGATGAGGACGAGGAGCACGTGGAGCTCACCAGCAGCCGGCACCTCTCGGATCTGAAGTTAGCTCCATGCTTCCTTAATGATTTTGCTCTCTAACCTAGCTCAGAAAAGCTGGTCGCCTCCGTTTGTTTTAAGGGAGTGTCTCTGGTCCTAACATAGCAAGTGGCATGTAAGAAAGGAAATGTGACCAAGAAAAGATAAAAAGACTGAGGCCTAATGAGATTTTGTCCGTAGAATAGTTTTAAATGGAGTGTAATCCCACTGTCAAAGTAGTTTGATTTTCTATGAACAGTTGGACAAAGTGGGACCAAAATGTGTTCAATGAATAAAAGCAGAAGATTTACATCATCCTAAGAGCTCAGGAATGATTTATGATGCCAATAACTTTTGCTTGCTTTTTGCCTTGCTTCATCTGTTTTTCTCTTATTCACCTACACCCAACTTTGTCATTTATATCAGGCTATTGTTTACGACAGTCACAGCTTAGCAAAGAGTATTCTTAAGTCACCACCCTCTACCCCATCCCCACTAGATTCCCTTGTCAGCAAACTAGAAACACACAGGCTTGCTTAGTCTTGCTTGCAGTTTTATATCACATACATCTGGGAGCTGAGCTTTTCCTGAGGATAATGGAAAAATGATTCTTATACGCACTTATGTACTCTGGCATGGGCATTTATTTTGGGTTTGAGGAAGCCACTAAAGCAATGAGAAAGCAAATCAGAAAAAGCCCAGGCAGGGCACTTTGGTGGCTATTGATCAGTTAGGAGATGGCTCATGGTCCTGCAGCCTTCTCTTTCTATTGAACTCACAGCGCCATCTCTTGGCCTCCCAGTTAATAATGCTCTTGACTCTAGGACTGAAAGAAAAAATACCTTGCCCTGCTGCAAGAGTTATTGCCACCTGTAAACAATACCTTGAAAGCAAACTTTAACTTAGCAATCATCCTTATTTGAAACTGACTTTTGGATCTTGGCACCAATGGGAGCCCCATGAGCCAGAGGTTAGATTCCTCATCCTTCCACTAACAGAATCGACCTTCCTTCAACTAGTGTCTCTCTTTCCACACATTCTAGAACATAAAGTATTCCAAAACAGCATTCAAAAACAGTCATTTTAGTCCCTGTACACACAGATAACTTTGAAGCCACTTCTGGTTATTTTCTGGTGACCCACAAATAGCAAAAAATCAATACACAAAAATTGATTTCTAGCAAATAATTGCAAGTCTAGCCAAACAAATTCTGTGGAAGATATACATTCTGAGACTTTTCAAAGACCAAAGAAACAGAATGACTGAGGAGGATAAAAGGAGCAGCCGGTAAATAGAAAAGGAAAGTGGGGAATGTTTCAAAAAGAAGCAGTTTCCTTTTTCTAAAGCTTATTTCTGTTGATTGTTCCCTTTGACTGATGCTTCTTTAAGAGTGGGAATAAATATTTGTCTGAAGAGAAAATAAAAAGAAATGTGAGGGGTGCCAGACCATAAGGCAACAATTTAATTTCATGAACAGTGAAATAAAGTAAATATTAGTTTAAGATGCTTGGGGTTCCAAAGTCTTAGTTTTCCAAGTCAACTAAAGATATTTATTGATAGATAAATGAGCACAATTATTCTACTAAAAACAGAGGAACCCTCCCTAACAACCACTACTCTTAACACACACACACACACACACACACACACACACACACACACACACACACACACTCATTTGTAGAATCAGAGGGACTGAGAATTAATCAGATATATTAAATGTGAATCAGTGTGGAATGCAGTTGTCTTATTTCCCCTTAAATTTTCATACTGTACCATAAAGAGCCTTGCTTTGGAGATGAGGTCCCTGGCCTCACTGACATGCCATCTCGTTCCATGTCATTGCTCTAAAGCATTCCAGTTCAGAGCACAAGCTCTGGAACACACAGACCTCTCTGTGATCTTGAGCTGGTTGCTTACATTCTCCGTCTCAGTGCCCTCTTCTGTATAATGGGGATGGTAACAACAGTACCTACTGCAGAGGGTTGTTCGAAAGCGAAATGATGTAAGTAAAATGCTTAGAACAGTGCCTGGCATGTAGAGAGCACAATACAAAGTGTCTGCTATTACCACCATTATACAAAAACCAGACATTGTGTTTCTTGTCTTGGTGGCCAGTTGAACGCTTTCTCACCCTGGTGTGTGAAGTGTTTGCTCCCACACAGGGAGGGACTCCCCACTGTCTCACGTTAAGCTTTCCCTACAAGAGTAGCCCTGTCCCTGCTTTTCTCTTAGCACACAGACAGTGATAAGGGGTAAGGGAGGAAAAGTGAAATTAGGGGCTCCTTGGGGGGGTCTTTCCTTAAGTGTAGGTGACTAACAACAAACCTGAGCTTTCAGCAGGCCCCTGTCAATGCAAAATGAGTGTAGAAGCCTAAATGAGTAGACACGCGGGGACCTCTTAATACTGACTATGAATGTTTTAAATAAAAGAAATATATGTTTTACTGATTACCAAATATATATATATCTGTTTTAGTCCATTTTGTGTTGCTATAACAGAAATACCTGATACTGGGTAATTTATAAGGAAAAGAGGTTTATTTGGCTTACGATTCTGGGACAGCTGCAGCTGGCACAGGCCTCAGGCTGCTTCTACTCATGGCAGAAAGTGGCAGCAGCCGGTGGGTACAAGCAGATCACATGGAGAGAGAGGAAGCAAGAGAGAGAGAAGGTGTCAGGGTCTTTTTAAGCAACGAGCTCTCACGGGAACTAATAGAGTGAGAACTCTCTCATCAATCCCCCCTCCCCCAGGGACAGCATTAATCCATTCATGAGGGATCCGTCCCCATGACTCAATCAGTTTCCAACACTGCCACTGTTGGGGATCAAATTTCCACATGAGTTTTGGAGGGGACAACACATCCAAACTCCATCAATATCCCAGTCTTTACTGGCTGTTTTAGTTAAGAGGTCAGCCCAAAGCAAGTTCGTATTAGAAATCAGATATGATCCTTCACAATTTAAAAGTGAAATTTACTTTTTATCACTATTATCCATTTATCCACTTTTCCATGTAGAGGCCAACACATCCATCCACCTACTCAATTTTTTCTTAAAAAATTCTATTGTGCATTGACTGTGGGCGCTTATTGGAAATACATGAAAGACACAAGCTCCATCAATAAGGAAGATAAAATGGTGCTGAGACAAGGGGACAAATTGTTATGACAGTAGCAATGGCACATGCAGAAGGTCAGTAGATATGCATTAACTGGGACCAGCATGGGGCTGAAGGCTGGCCAGGGAAGGCTTTCTGGATAAGACGGTGCTCAGGCAAACCTTCAGGGAAGACAGTGTTAGCCAAAGGAAGACTGGGAGGAGGGGAAGTATGGTAGGCAGGCACTTGTCAGGCACATTGGGGAGGAAATCCCCCTAGTGCTGTTCACTTCTCAGTGTGGAGCACCTGTCTCCAGGGAGAAACATGGGACATCTTTCAAACCAGCAACTTCACTCATTAAGAAGTAGTTATATACCTTTCACAGTAATAGTATGTCTTGGCTAGGTCACAGCTGAAGTTCATTAGCTGCCTCCTGTCTCCACTCCAAAAGGCCAGCTTTGTCTTTATGCTATTGGTGACACTTTCTGAATGGCTGCTGTGTATTGGGGGAAATGTGAACTGAGGCTAGGATTTGAATGGGACCCAGGAACCCAATGGGAAAAATTTTAAGCCCTGTTTACAATTGGAGTTCATTATAAACATATCTGAAAGACTGAGAGACCCCAGTGACAGCCAGACTGTGGAGAACAATGGAGCCCCTGAGATTTTTTTTTTTTTTAAAGGCATTAAGTGAGCAGAGCTGGTGGGACAGGTCACTCTCTGCAGAAGGGTGGTTAAGTCAGCAACAGTGATTCCATAGAGTGTGGAAATCCCTACACTCATCTGAGTCCAGGGGAGGCTATCTGCTTCAAGGTATGAAAGATGTGTCCTACCAGGAGCCTCCTCTATGAAAGGGCTGCAAGAGCAGGACATGATAACAGAAAGATCTCTCCCTGAGGCCTAGAAAAGATTGGTCAGCAGAGCAGAAAGGGTATCAAGGCCACCAGAGTGACCCTAGGTGGCAGAACACAGGACTTATCAAGCTCCTGGACATTGACATAATTTAGGGGAGACATCTTCATTCCTTTCTGGCTCCTGAAGAAACACAAGAGAAAGAGATACTGTCTGAATGCTTCTTCATGAGGGGCTGTTGATTCAGCGAATTTAGGGACAAACTGTGAGAACCCACAAGCTTGTGGAAATAGAGCACTAGGGCACACATGTTGTATTAGTCTGTTTCTGTTGCTTATAACAGAATACTTGAAATTCAATAAATAGAATTTATTTCTTACAGTTTTGGAGGCTGGGAAGTCCTTGGTCCACTGGGTTCTTCGAGTGAGGGACTTCTTCTGGGTGGGTACTCTGTACAGAGTCCTATGGTGACCAGGGTGTCACATGGACAGAATGGGGAGAGTTCTCTCGTGTGTTCCTTTTAAAGCCACCAGTCCACACCCATGATAACTCATTACTCTATGAATGGATTAATCCATTCAGAAGGGCACAGTCCTCAAAGTCCAGTCGTGTCTCAAAGGCCCCACCCTTCAAATACCGTAATAGGATTTCCCACGCTCTTAACACTGTTACAGTGGGGATCAAGTTTCCAACGCATGAACTTTTGAGGGACACATTTGACCCATAGCACATATAAAAATCTCCTGAGGTTTCCCAGAAGAACATAAGGCAGTAAAGCCCTAGAAAAGACAGGACAATAAATTGGTGGTGGTGGGCAGGGAGGGTGAAATCTTGAAATCTAATCATTTCTGCAAATATGACCACAGTTCTCAGTGTCTGGTGACACCTAGGGCCAACTGGTCACATTATATCCAACAATATATGACTGCACTATATTTTGCAGTAGAAATGCAAAACTATGTTCATTTTAGAAATAAAACATGTTATTAAATTAGATAATTTTGCATGACTTGTCCAAATCTTAGAGTGTGATTTCACTCCCTGGATAAGGAGGATGTCAGTGAGATAATTTGAGCAACTTGACTTTCAGGGAACCAAGTATCCTGTTGGTAGAGTTTAACATACCTGTGGAGTGGAGGAGGCAGGGAAGGATGGAAGACGAGGCTGGAGAAGATTAGCCAGGGCCTTTGGACCCCCCGCCCCTCTAGGGTTACCCCTCCATGGAGTCCCTCCTTTCCCCTCCCCAAGTCTCTGCTGTTCCTCCTTATTCTATTACATCTGCTGCCCCCCCACCTAATACCAAGTTTACCTCAAATTCCCTCTCCCTTCGCCTGTCAAAACTTACCTATCCTGTGCTCTCTACTGGACTATCAGATACACATTCGCATCCCCGTTAAAATGTTAATGTGGGCAAATAGAAATGTATTTGTCCTTCTTATGACGGTGTCTCAGAGACAACTCCTTAACTCAAAGATTTATTTTTGGCAGAGGCATTTCAAGCATTTCCAGGCATGAAAGCTACCTGTTCATTCTGACTTTGGGTAGCCTATTATAAATTTAATACACAATGTTGATTTCTACTTTGTTCTGGAAACTAGGACTTCAGCTTTAATACAGTAGGTAAGATCCTGGAGCTGAGAGCCAGTGTCTTCCTATCTTCCTTTATATCTGTCTTCCGTCTTATCTTTTTTTTTTTTTTTTCCTTTTTTTTTGTTTTTTTTCGTGACCGGCAACGGATCGCAACCCTCAGTGTCGCGCCCGTACCGGACCGGGACCGGCCACGGGATCACAACCCTCGGTGTTGCCCCTGCTCCTCGCTCAGCCAGCGAGCGGCCGGTCAGTATGTGGGATCCGAACCCTCGGCGGGAGCGCCGCCGCACTTCCCAAGCAGCGCACTATAGCAGTGCGCCACCGGGCCGGCCCCAAGTTCAAGTCTTGACATCAGCCTTGTCTGGAGCATGTGACTGAAGCCTTGGGAGCTTCGGTTTCCAAACCTGAAAAGGAGGACAATAATAGCACCTCACTAGGTTCTGGGTGGAAATGTCAGGGAAATAACTGGTGTCGAGTTGTGGCAGACCCTCTTGTATCTCTACCTGACAGCCATTCCCTCCCCTGCCTTCTTGTAATGAGCTCACTTCCCATGCAGATGCTGAAATTGGAAAAGTTTCTTTTCCATCACAGAAAGAAGAAACTAGGGTGTGGCACTCTGCCAGTTGGTATTGATAACCAAAAGAACCTGGAGTGTGGAACTGAATCGGCTGGACGTCTTGAAATCACAAGGGGTTCCTCTTGTGCCGACACAGGCAGAGGGAAATGATGAAAGAGCCTGTGTCCTGAAAGACATCCCGAGCTGCTGAGTTAACAAGTCCTGAACTTGACTGCCCATATGCTTCTTATCATATGAGATAATAAGTTCCTATTGTTTAAACTGTTTTCAGTTGGGTGTTCTAATACTTGTTATCAAATCACTCTAAAATCACTTTCGTATTAACAAAAGCCTTTTGCAAAAGTCCCTATAAGGTCTCAGTAACACTAACTGTCTTGATTTTCACTTATCACTCAGGAGGAAGCACTTCTAGGTGGCCTACTAATTTAAATAAAAGACCCAGGTGGTCTAGACATGCCTGCTGGGGCACCTGTGCTCACCAGCCACTGGAGACAGCAGAACGTGGAAGATGGAGGGAATGTTTTGACCAGTTATCTCAACATACCTCAAACCTTCACACATTCCCAAATGAAAAATCAAATTAGTCTTTTCACAAAAGTAAAAGAGAATTGTATTTAATGTTACAAAGGACTCTGGCAACTATCTGTGGTATTCCAAAATAAACAATCTTTAAAGAAATGAAAATTCCAGGAAAATTTGCATCCTCACTCATGCTAAAATACAAGTGGCACTCCAGGTGATGGCATTTGTGAAAATATATGTGTATCTTCCCACATTTGGTTTGATCCAAGATAATGTTGTTCTTGGAGATTCTGGGGGGTAGTGGTGCCTAGAATTCTTGGAAAGGCATTAGGTATCTGGGCTGGTGCTTCCGGCCACCCCTCTCCCCAGTCACCCTGCCTACTTCGTCAACACCAAGAATTCAGCAAACTCTGGCAGCCTGATGCAACTCAAGTGCCTACAAGCTATTTTTTTACCTCCCTGGTCAATAATATTGTATTGTTTTAGAATCAGGCTCTTGTTTAAGTAAGATATTTTTTAAAAATCCCATTGTAACTCCATCTAATTTTCATTTAAATTGAAAATAAATTTGCAAAGCAAAAAGAACAATGTTGTCTTGCTAAACTCAGACCAGTGAGATAGTTGGGAAGATCAGCAGGGACTGGGGAAGAGGGTGGGGCAAAACCAAGCTAGTTGTCTTGTTCACATTTCTTTTTCCCACAGGGCATTCTCCCAGCTGAAAAGCTTGGCTTACCAGCTGCGATGTCTCAACTGGAATTTTGGTTCACCTCCAAAATGTTGTATTTTGGGACTACAAAGGGTCATAAGGAAACTTTCTGGTGATAGTGGAAATATCAAATATTTCCATATCTGACACCTTGATTCTAGTGGTGCCTAAAATGGTTGTGTTTGTGAAAATTCATAGAACTGTACACCTAAAAAGAGTGCACTTTATTGAATATAAGTTATTAAATGTAAATTTTAAACTTGATTTATAATAAGAAAGAAACTGTAGTAGTTGTGGCCATTTCACAGGCCCAAATGCAGACAATTAGAGTAAAATCAATTTGCTGTCTCTTACGAGGGTGTTTTTGTTCTGTTATGACACCATGCCCTAACCAACTGAGCTACCTGGCCAGCCCCAGTATTTTTTCTTTTAAAATGCTTTATTCTATTCTATTCCATCTGTCAAGTCTCTTTCAGGGAATGCCATTTCAGATGCTGCAAACTTTGAGTTCATTATAGAATAGTTGTGAAATGAACTTTTATTCTTTTAAAACTGTATCTAGTGTCCAAAACCAGGGGTACGAAGGATCTTAAAAATAATAAATTTACATGGCGAACTGAGAGCACAGTCTTCTAGAATAGTTTATCTTTCACACCTCTAAACAAATGTCTTAGAATGGCCTAGCTCTGAAATAATAGGAAAATCACTTATCTGTCTTATTTTCAGTTTCTTCAGCTGTAAAATGTAGGGTGGACTAGACAAACCTTATTTATGCCAACCCCAATCGTTGGTGGTGCCGCCCTGAAGCTCCGTGTTGAGAGAAGTTCAGTGATCTGCCACCCATACCTTCCACAGGCACCGAGTGGTGACACCTGATACATATTTGCTGTCTTGGAATCTCCTATAAGATGGTCTGCTCTATGGGGATCGACCTGTTTAGTTTCCCTCTATATCCTCAATACTTTGCAGAGCAGAATTCAAAGGGCATTCAGTAACTAGGATTACAAATGAAGGAATGAAGATGATTTGTAAGTCCTTTTCAGCTCCGAAGACCTAAACACTGAAACCATGCCAGGCAGTGGGTGTCAAGTCAGGGCACGTCTTGCTCCTAGACAGAGTTGAGTGATTTCTTAAGGGTCCCCAGAGACCCTTGACACACCAACACTTCTCCCACTGGTTTTCATTAGGCTCCCTTTTACTAGCCTCAGATTTAGCTTATACTTAAAACATAAACACCTCTGGTATAAAATGTTAAGTTGGTAGTAATAATTTCCAAACTTCTTCAAATGAAAGCTCTGAGGGTATTTTTATTACAGAGCGTAAAATAAAGTGCTGTCTAAGGTCATGGAAGGCTTGGGGACTGGGTTAGTTTCCAGGCAGAGAGAAATTAAAATCTTGTTGATTTCACAAGGTTGACCAAGGTCCTCTTTGCCCAAAGTGCCCACCTTAAGTTCAAGAATTCCAAGTGAATTGCACTATCTCCATGAAACACAGTGATCTAATGATAGGTGAGTCACTTTGCTTTTTAATGTTATCAAACGTACTCATCTTAAGCATAGGGTTTGATAACTTTTTTTTGGCAGTTGGCATGTAGGGGGATCCAAACCCTTCACGATGGTATTATCAGCACCACATTCTACTGAGTGAACTGGCCAGCCCTCAATAACGTTATAAAAATATATACTCTTATGTAGCCACCCTCCAATTAAGATATAAAATATTTCCATCATTCTCCCCCAAATTCCCACCTGCCTCTTTGAATTTAATCTCCCACCCCAGGCAGCAGATTACTGGTGGTCTGCTTACTGTCAATACAGGTTCAATTCCCCTGTTCCATAACATCATATCAATAGAAATGCCTTTGCATCTGGCTTATGTCACACAGCATAATAATTTTAAGACAGCGTGTTTTCCATGAATCGGTAGTTCATTCCTTTTTATTGCTGGGTACTATCTCAGCATGGCTTTTGTTTAAAAATTGTGCTTTGGCTTATTATATTTTAACCTATTTTACTAACGTTGCTTGATTTTGAATATAGGTTTATAGTTTTTTATAAAAAGAATATTTATTTATTCAAAAAAATACAGAAAAATACAAAAAGATGATAAAGATTACCTGTGATTCAAACATCTAGAAATAGCCACTGTGAACGTTCTTTTGTTTATTCTTTCAGATATCTTCCTGTGTGTGGACACACACACACATATATATATACCTATACAAGCACCCACAGAAACATATTTTTATAAATGGAATTATAATATTTATTCTGTCCCATTATCTTCTATTTTCACTCAACAACTTATTGTCAATAAGTATAGATCTATAGTATTCCATTGTATGTATGATGGTACTTCAAAATGTTCATGGAAAGATGGGATTAAAAGATAATATGAATCTTTACATGAACTTTTTGAAGACCCCTAGTACAAGCCATATTTATTTAATCAGGTCTTCATTTGAGAACACTGGTTGTTTTCAAATTTTTATCCTTTAAACTATGTTCTTTTTTATATGTCTTTTGCTTCTTGTGTAAATATATCCTTTACATAAACTCTTAATGATGCAACAACATAGTCAAACAATATTAACATGTAACATTTTGAAACCTATTATCAAAGTGTCTTCCTGAAAGGTTTTACTCCCAGAAATAGTGCTTGTCTGTTCACTTTTAATATGCCTTTCCTGGGTTTTGGTAATATTTTATATTTTGCCAGGAAGTAGAAATAAAAACAAACAAAAAAAGTCATTATTTGTGGGGTTCTCACCTAGTTTTGTATGTTGGGATTGAATAATATTTTAATCATGTCTATGAAGTGATTAGAAGACTTGATACACTTTTTGCAGCTCTAGCTTTGCAGCCTGAAATCAGTACATATCTGTTCCTGAATGAACATGTATTTCACAAAAGCCTACTTTTCTCCACATTTCCCACTGCCACTATTTTGCCACTAGAGGGTGGAGATGCTGCAGAAACCAAATTGTGAACTGGGCTACTTCTCAGAGTGATAGGAGGCACTGTCAATAATTAGGCTGAGAAAACAGGCCTAATCCAGGAGGGTAGTTAGCACCCCAGATCATGATTAGCACATTAGTATGGTTGTCTTGCTTTGAGATTTGATTTAAAATGATAACCCGAGATACCTATGTCTAGATTTGTGATATCTGATTTATGCTTACAGATATTCTAATAACCGCAAAAACATCTCAAAACAGTATTTTAAAATTTCATTTCATGTAAAGATTAAGTAAGGATATCCAGCATATTGTTCCTACATCAAGTCCAAATTAACATTTTAGTTACTTTTGATTTGCAACCTAAGGGCTGGCATGGTGCTGATAACACCAAGGTTAAGGGTTGGGATCTCTGTAGCTGCTAAAAAACCAAAAAACAAACAAACAAAAAACTCATTTTCAACCTGAAAGACAGAAACTCAACATGAAAAAAAAAAATCTATGATAAGAACACGTATGGCTGGTTAGCTCAATTGGTTAGAGCATGGTACTGGTAATACCAAGGTCAAGGGTTCAGATCCCTGTACTGGCTAGTTGCTGAAATAAATAAATGAATAAGTAAAGTCTGCCAGGATTCTCACTGCCTCTTTAAAAAAAAAATGTAGATTTGTGGTTTTTTAACCAGTATCCGGGGCTTACTTCCTACATTACTCAAATATTGAGGTCATTAAGCTGTTGCATCAGCAGAGCCCTTTTTCCATTAAGATGTCTTGACCACATCTCCTATCTACCTCGAGATGAACATGATGTCTCCATTCCTCCTCTCAACAGGCACTGAATAAGAAGTGTCTCCTCTAGCTTCCTTTCCAGAGCCTTGGATCATCAACAAACGCATCCATTAAAAAAAAGAAAAATTATCTTTGACACTAACCCCCCCAGCACCCCTATTCACTCTCTCTTGTTCCCTTTTCCTCTCCTCCCACCAAACAGATTTCTCAATGATTAGCCAACGGTGGTGGAGCCCAATTCCACTTAGTGGTGAATGGCACTTTGGTCTGGCCACAACCAAGCAGAAATGAGGCTTTCCCAAACCGACTAGTCACTACACAGACATCATAAATGTAATACTAAGCATTACATAAACTTATATATAAGAACATATAGCAACCTCATTAGAATAGATGCAAAACTGGGGAGAGGAGAATGCAACTGTGTGCCAGGCACTGTCCTAGGACCAGAGAATAAATCCGAGTTGTTGCCCTGGTGTTGCTTACACTCTAGTGTGGAATATAGACAATAAACAGTTGACCAACGCAATGTTAGGGAATGACAGGTGCAAGGGGGAAGAATCAAACACGGAAGTATAGAGAGAGGGGTGGGGAGTGCTACTGCAGGTGGTGCAGGGTGGACGTGAGCAGAGGTCTGGCTGGAGAGAGGGAACGAGCTACACAAAGATGTGAGGAAGCATATTCCATGGGGTTCCGCAAGGCCTCGTCAGCTCTGACGGGAAATTTGGATATTGTTCCAGGTGTGAAGCCACTGGAGGGTTGAGAGTGGAGTAGCATGACCTCATGTATATTATGAAGGTCTCCTGAGCACTAGGTGAAGGAGAAAAATAGATAACAGGTGCCTTGCATAGCTCATGCTGATAGTGAGCTGTGAATGAGGAGTAGGATTAACTCAATTCTGTACCAGAAGTTCATGAAAGAATAAAAGAAGGAAGAAAAGGAAGATAGAAAGGAAAAACAGAATTTATTCCAATGGTCTATTTTCAGTCCCATGAGACCATCGTCCATCATTGTGCTGTGGATTTTTCCCAAACACTTTATAATCCTGCCCTGTAGTGTTGGATTGGATTTGAATTGGAGATATCACCATAAATTTATTATGTCAATCTAAAGAGCTCTGTCTACTGAAAGGGCCTAGAAACAATAAAATCCCAGTAGCAATTAGCAAACTAGGTACCCAGATCTTGTTCTCTAAACACAATAACTTCCCTATTAAAAGGAATTGGGGGAAAAATAAATAAGGGATTCTTGAAGATATGGATGATTTTATGTCTGAGACAAAGTCCAGGGGGTTCTAGAATATCTTCTTATGACATAAAGTCGTGAGGTGCTCAAAGGCTGATGCAGATGTGTTTAAGGGATCCCAATGGTCAGATGTGGGACAATTAGAGCATCACACTAAATAATGACAGTGATGGTCGTAACATTTAATTTTTTTTTTTTAAGTCAATGAACAATTAAGTAAGTAGATGGCAGATGGTGGGAGCCAGCTTTCACACTGTGGCAATGGGAAGTTTCAGATACACAAAGGGAGGAGGCTAGAATAATCCATGTGGTCCTGGATTAGAGTCGGAGACATGAATTCAGATACATGATTACATATGGAAATATTTACAGACAGGTGTATATGCATAGGTTCACATACACACATTTTCTTGCTCTGTCAGCTGAGGTGGCCTAAAAGTAACAGCATTCCAGGAGCAATGAAAACACCTCACGCCCAGGTTTCTAGTATCATTGTCTGATAAAGGAAAACAGAGCTGGGCTCCTTGGAAAAAAAGGCTGATTCTAGGACTGAGGCATGAAATGTACAAGATGAGCCTAGAGCATCTCATAATGCCCCAAAGTAAGAAAATGCTTCAAAAAAAAAGAAAAGAAACCTGGCCAAAAATACTGCAGTGATTTGAGTACAACCAAGCAATGCTGAAGCTAACTGAAAGAGCTCCCAATGGCCAAGCCAGAACAATTTTAAAAAATAAAGTAGTATTGGATTATAACCAAAAGTATAAAATAAATATCCATGAGTTCATATTGATATAAATAAATGACTGAATACACAAATGTGGGAGAATAGTCAAAATCTCCAAGTAAATGAATTCCAAATAATTTACATAGACGTTCAACCTTCAAGGAGGTGAAGCATAATTTTAGATGGGATGACATGAGGTGATGAGAATGGCCTTTTATCAAAACACATTACTCCAATCTAACCATGAGCAAAAACATCAGACAAATCCCACCGGGGGTACATTTTACAAAATACCTGAGCAGTACTCTTCAAAACTATCAAAGTCGGCAAAAATAAGGAGTCTGAGAAATTGTCACAGCCAAGAGGAAAATAAGGGAGACATAATGACTAGACGTAAAGTGGTGTCCTGGAAAAGAAAAAGGATGGTAGAGAAAAACTGAGGAAATCTGAATAAAGTATGGACGTATTAATATTGGTTCATTAATTGTAACAAATGCACCATACTGGTATTTTAGTAGCAGGGGAATCTAGATGTGGGCTATATGGGAACTGTCTGTTCTATCTTCACAATTTTTCTGTAAGTCTAAAACTGTTGGAAAATAAAAAGTTTTTAAAAAAAAAAAAAAAAAAAAAAAAAGGTAAGTAATGGGCCCTCACTAATACACACACAAAAGAGAAAGGAGAATGCAACTAATAAATGTAGAGGGAATGAGATAGAATGTTCATTACGCAATCCTTAATGTAGGAACAACCCCCAAAGGCATCGATGAATGCTAAAACTCTTGAGTGAAAGAAAGCTTGAAAACAGGGTTTTCACATAGTCTCAAGGTATTACCCTACTTATTAATCACAAGAGGGGGAAATGTGCCTTTATAAAGAAGAAATCTGAAGGGTAACCTGATACCATATACCCCCCTATATGTTGCAATAAAAAGAGCACAGTATCACCTGTGAAGAATGTTTGCTGAAAAAAGATTTATCCTAAATTTACTCAAGAGGAAACAAACTCAGAGCATGGAACACTCTATCCAAGAGCTGGCCCGGACTGTTCAAAACAGTCATTGCCCAGAAAAACAAATAACAAGGTTGGGGGAGGGGAGGGGAGAGACTGTTTTTGGTGAAAAAAGATTAAAAAGACATAACAACCAAATGTAATGTGTGAATTCTTATTGGATCTTGGATAAAAAATAAAATAGATATAAAAACATTTCAGAGACAACTAGGGACACTTGAGTATGGACTGTACATTAGACAATAGAGAATTAATGTCAATTTTCTTTAGTTGTGATAATTGCATTGTCATGGTTAGGAAAATGTTCTTATTCTTAGGAGATGCATGCTGAAGTATTTTGGAGTGAAGTGCCATGATTTCTGCAACTTCCTTTGTGATTTAGCAAGAAAAAGAATATATGTGTGTATGTTCCCATATACATATGGAAATAGAAACAGAGATAAAGAAAATTTGCAAACTGTTATCAACTGGTGTATGTGGTGAAGAATATGCTTATTACACTATTTTTCAACTCTTCTGGAGATTCTCAAAATAAAAAGTTGGGAAAAATAAATTCCAAAAACATGATATATTTTAAATGTTTACATTTAATAAATGAATGCTTTTAAAACAATATACAATGGAATATATCATGCTAAAATAGAATTTCAGAATCAAATAGTAATTACAGAAAGCATAAAAACAATTAGTTCCTGGTGTAGTCTGGTAACCAGACACAGGTTTGCAGCTGTATGAAAAACTCTTTCAGTAGCATTGGATTATCTTTGGGATGGTTAAACCAACCTCATTTAGAAAGAACATTAAAGATCCAAATTTGAGGCCCTTCTTGTGGGTGAAGCCAGAGCCACAGCCCCTCCCAGTGTAGACCTAGATCCTCAAGCACTGTTTACATCCAAAGATCTCCTGCCTCCACCCCCTGCCCTGGGGCTATTTTCTTCTACCCTGGGCTGGGAAATTCCCCTCAAAATATTTCTGCAAAGCAGGGAAGGCAAAAGATTAAACCACAGTTCAAATGCACAGACCCCTTTTATGGCATTTCTTTAATCTCTTCCCTTGTCTCAGCTTAGTTTACAAAATTATCGTTTTGGAAGGAAGCCATGGGGGTCACAGCCAGCGGGAACCAGTATGGGTAGGTAATGTCAAGTGGAGGCAGAAAATAGAAAGCCAGGCCTGCTGAGGGGGGCCTAGTCTGGGCAGACGTGGGGGCACTGGGCAGGGTAGCTGGGGTGCTCGCTCCGGTCCTCTGTAGGACCATCTGGGATCCAAGGAAGAGTTTTGACACCAGAGTGAGGGGGGAGCCATAAGACAAGGGAACAAGAGGGGAAAAGCAGGGCTCCTTGAGGACACACTTCATCTCCCTGACTCTGCTCCACGTGCTTTCAGGGAAGGAGTGAAACTGTTGGGAAATGAATTCCAATTTAGTACTTGGGGAGGCAGAATCTCCCTTTCCTTTTGTCTTACCTGATCAACTCTGAATTCATAGAGCACCTGGTGGCTAACTTTACTCTGTGCAAGAACTCAAGCCTCTCTCCACTCCCCACTTGCCCTCAGTCCCACCTAACTCACAAAGGAAACAGGTGAGCAGGAGATACAGCACCAGAGAAGATCCATTACACAAAGCCCAAGCAAGTTGTCTTCATGTACAAAGCACACCTCAAATGTTAAACACGTCACCCAGGAGAGCGGCTACCCATGGGGAGACAAGGGAATTAGATTTGAAAGGGGAAGAAAAGAGGCTTAAAGTGTTTAACTGTTCAGCTGGATGATACAGTTTTCATCCACTGTGCTAACACCTATATTTTTTGTTTGCCTAAAACACTTCATAATAAATTATACTTTAAGTATACTGTATACACTACTTCAGTGCAAACTGGAATGCATAGTGCTGTGCTGATTTTAATTCAATTCTGGAAGCATATTGCCATGAAGCAACTCTGGCCTAGGGGTTAATAAGACTTAGTGTCCTAAATCTGTGTCAGTTGCTGACTAGTCCCGCAACCTTGTGCAAACACTGTACCCTCTGTGCTTCAATATCCACATCATTAAGAGGGGATAGCTCCCTGTGTTGCGCACCTCTCAGGAGGATCATGCAAAAAAAGTCCTGTAAAAGACATAAATTCCATTACAAGTTTTATTTGGGGTCTGAACTACCCATGATGTTAATCTCATAATTGCTGTATCTGTGGGTTATTAGCATGAGTGCTTTTGTATCAGAAAGACAGTGTAAATGATGGAGGGCAAGAAGAACACTGTTCCAGAACCACAAATTAGCATAGCAGTCCCCCTAGTTACCACAAGTCATGTGTTCTCCTTATTTCTGTTCTCAACTCTAGGTCTCTGCAAAATAGCCCCACTGGGGATGATGAAATAGCTCTCCCCTCACTCTTGCAACAGAAGTACTTCCTCCCTAAACATGTGCTTTAGAAATAAAACCTTTTAAAGTTCTCTTTATCTTTCCCTAAGGCATTTTCATTTCGGGAAGGGTATCTGAATCATAGCTGTAAATTCACGTGAATTTATTTTAAAAATGCATTGTGATTTCTAGCCAGATTAGTGTCACTTTAAAAAGGCCACTTGGGAAGCTATGCTTCTTGCCTACAATCTTTACTTTGCTTAAAACACATATGAAACTCTTCTGGGATTGTTTTCAGAATGGATTTACAAATCACACAAGAAAATCCTATCCCATGGATTCAAACTGGGTTTTAGACACAAATATTGTTGCCCAGATGGACCACCAGCAATACTCAAAGAATAAACTTTAAGTTGTTTCTGGAAAGCAAAGCTCTAAACAAAGGAAAAAAAGAAATGTCACCTTAGAGGATTGTCAAAGGATAGACTTTGGGTTGGAAAACATTTCCAGAACTTCCTTGGCAATGACACCATTGAACAAACTGAGAACACCCTGAAAACAATTACTCTTACCTGGACATAAAAAAAAAAAAAAAAGAAAAAGAAAAAAAGAAAGAAAGAAAAAGAAAACAAAAGCAGTTTATTTTAAAATTGGGCTTTAAATCTTACAATTATTAAAATAATTTTTTGAAGCACAAACTAACGAAATTAAAGTGTTTTTTTATAGCTCATAGATTTAACCAGTGACAAAAAGATAATGAAATTTGCTTTGGGGCAGATAAATTCGCATATTAATTAGGCCAATAGACAACGATAAAGAAAATTTTCCACAACTTGGGTGTTTGGTGCACTGGCATTACTTTTTTTTTTTTTTGGTGGCTGGCTGGTACAGGGATCAAACCCTTGACCTTGGGGTTATCAACACTGTGCTCTATCCAGCTGAGCTAACCATCCAGCAATTTGGACGTATTTAAATGACATTTCTAGAGAAAAGCAAATAAATTGAAGAGAAATTGAATAGTGATAACTAATAATAAAAAAGGAAGTATTTAAAAGAAATGAGGGCTGGCTGGTTAGCTTACTTGGTTAGAGTGTGGTGCTGATAACACCAAGGTCTTCAAAGGTTTGGATCCTTGTACTGGCCAGCCAACCCCCACCAAAAAAAAAAAAAAATTGAAAGTAAATAAATCAAATAAATGAGAAAGTATTATTTCCATGTTATCGACCCTAAAGTGGCACTGGAAACTATGATAGTAAAAACAATAGCAACAATAAAAGACTAAGTGACCAGAAAATCTTTATAATTATACTTCTTATAAAGAGGATAAGCGTGTGCATGTGTATAAGTGTACACTAAGACAAGGACATTTCACCATACCGAATGAGAAAACTAGATTCGATGGTCTAAGCTCAGCCCACCGATGCATGGGATCAGGGCAGGTGGGGTAATCTAGCTGAACTTGATTGCTGCTAGGGGAAAATTTCATCCAGAACAAAGTCTGGCTCTGAAAGTGGGCTTGTTAAAGTATACCGTAAAACTTTACAGTTCCTTTTGGGGACCCGGCTAAGCCAACCAGATAATAAAAGACAGATTTACAGGCCTAATGCCTGTTGGCACCTCAGTCATTCTGAGTTAAGTAGTTTGGACGGCTTCTAGGTGCTTTATTGGCCGAGTGACCCTTAGTAGACCAATCGAAAATAATGAAGGGGCAGTGGGAAGCTCTTGTCCTGTGGCCTTTAGCACTGGGCTGCATCGACCTTCAGCTCCAGCTATGGTCTGCCCACTTCACTAGACTACCTAAGGCACGTTTGTTCCCGAGGCTCTCCAAAAATTCTCTTTGCAGCTCCCATTGAACTTTCTAGATTTAGTGAAAACAATAATAGATGCAGAAATGGACATTGCTGTCTACTTTCCTTCTGATTAAAGCCAAAGTGGAATATTTGGTTCAGTTTCTGCAAACTGGAGGGAATTCAGGAAACTGCTGAGCCTGTTTCTTTATCTGTAAAGTGAAGCAGAGTATTTGTTGGATGATAAAATATCCCTAAGATTTGTAAGCATCGATTTCTTTCTCCCTCCCTCCCTTCCTTCCTTCCTTCTTTCCACACTTGATCTGGCTCTGAAAACTCATTTTTGCCCCAGGCCCCAAATTGAGTTTCTGTCTGATCTCCACGATGATGTGGTTCCTTCTCTTTCTTTCAGTCCCGGCAGTCGGGTCTCCATCTTTCTTTCTGTGTGGGATGTCTGACCAGTACTCAGCCTCTAAAATTCCCTTGCTTTGTTCTCGCTAATCCCTATTCTGAGAACGGACATCCTGTTTCTGATACCTGGATGGCGGTGGCCCCGCTGCCTGCCACACACTCCAGATGTTGCCTGCCTGCCCTTAGGCCTTCTGAGCACTGACTGTTCCCATTCAGCTGTCATGGTGCTCTGGCAAGTTCTCAGGACTCCCCTGGGTTGGCTTTTTCCCATGGTGGCTGTTGTACGGCACCATCTCCTGCCATCTCTTGCACTAACATTTTGCTGAAGTGATTATAAGAAGTGGGCAAAGGTTTCCGGATTACCAGGTGGTAAGCTCCTCCACATCAGGAACTGAGTCTTGCTCAGCATTTTATGTCCAGGACCTGAGTGTTGGCCTGGCCCCAAAGAGATGCATGAAGTCTCGGTTTAAGGATGGGCAAATGCTATGATTATTGTGCGTCCCCACAACTGCTCTTTCATGCAGGAGCTCCCACAGGGTCCTGTTGTTTTGCTTAAGTAAACATATATAGTCAGGCTTCTAGATGCCACAGTTAAATTGCTCAGTTGATGGGAATAAAGATCAATATGCTAATGGACATTCATTCATTGTATAAATATTTACCAAGTGTCTTACTGTGTGTCAGGTTGTGCTAGGTGCCACCTACGTAAAACTTCATGGTCTCCGATAGAGGAATCTACTGTTTGGAGCAGGGCTTCTCACACCTTAATATGAACATGAATCGCCCAGGGATCTTGTTAAAATCAGATTCTATTCTGTAGCTCTGGGCTGAGGCCCAAGATTCTGCATTTCTAACAAAACCCCTGCTGATGCTGAAATGAACTCCAGTAGAAAGGGACACTGCTGGTCCTTGAAGTGTGACCACGGGACTAGTAGCTTCCGGGACCACCTTGGGAGCATTTTAGAAATGCAAATTCTTGGGCCCCTGCCCAGAACTACTGTATCAGAAACTCTGGGTATGGAGCCCAGCAAGCAGGCCATCCTGGGGATTCTGATGCAGGCTGCAGCACAGGCCCCCTGGTCTGGAGCACAGCTCCTCAAGGTAGGTTGCATATTAGCATCACCTGGGGGGCCTTTTAGACAATGCAAGTTTCTAACCCAGACTCTGCAGGTGGGGTCTGGCCTCAGGAATCTTATTTTGAAACTCCCCAGGTGATATTGAAGAACAGCCAGGTGGAAAGCCACTGAGCTATAAGAAAGCTGCCAGATAAGCAGACAAATACAATCCAAAATATAATGGCTGCTACTATCTAGAAACAGCTGGTCTGAGGAAGTCAGGAGGTGATCTCTGAGGAGGGAACACATTTGAGCCACCTCTTGAATTTAGTTAAAGGGTTTGCCCCGTATACAAATAGGGACAGAGCATTATGGCAGAGGGCTATGTAAATGCATGGAGGTGGTGGGCAGCAGCCAGGGTCTGGGGCCAGAGCAGGGGATGGAAGGAATGGGGCTGGGTAGGGCTGGCATCAGAGTGGTGGGCAGGGGGCAGGCTGTGTCTTATGTGCCATGATTGAAGGCGATGGGCACATTTAACCTGGGGCAAGTGGAGAGAAGATAACTGCCTCCAGAAATCTGAACACTGTCTCTCATTAATCACGGCCAAGATGATGGCAAAGAGCCTTCTCACTGGCCTCCTGCTCTGGACTTCCCACCGTCTTCCACACTGCTGCCCCATGACATGCTAGGATCACGATCCTCCCAGATGGAAAGTTTTCACAGTTCGGAAAATGGAATCGAGGCCCTTCAAGGTTTGGGGCCTGCTTTCCTCTTCTGTCTGCCTTCTTCCCACACTCCAGCCTACTGGGTCTACAGACTCAGTGACTGGCAATTCCCCAGGCATCCCGCTGTTAAGGGACGCCCCAACCCCTACTGACCTTAACATATGCATTCTGCTTCTGTACAAATCGCTTGCTAAAATAAATGGGGAATCCAGGGAGGGGAGGGGCTACAGGGCTACCCACAAAATTAGCTTATGTATCGCTGGCTTGCTTGCATTGGCTAGATTGTGTCAGGCGCGAAAAATTCCCGCCTAGCTAAAAATAAAAGCTGCGAGAGGTTTCAACTCGGGGCTGCGCTTCTCGATTGGCCTGCGTAGCCCTGGCTGCCAGAAATAAACTCTTTTCCTTTTTCTATCACCCGGTTCTTGTGGACAAATTTCTTTTACCCATCGGACGTTGGCCATAACACCGCAGGCTCTTTCTCGCATCCACCACTGGCTCACTCCTTCCCAATTTGGGTTGATGACTGTTAGGGGCTGAATTGTGTTGCCCCCCAAAATGATATGTTGGAGTCCTAACCCCCAGTACATCAAAATGTGACCTTATTTGGAAATAGGGTTTTTACGGAGGTAATCAAGTTAAAATGGGGTCATTAGGGTGGGTCCTCATTCAATACGATTGTGTCCTTATAAAGAGGGGAGATTTGGATACAAAGACAGACACATATACAGGGAGAATGTCCTGTGACACCTTGGTCTTAGACTTCCAGCTCCAGAATTGTGAGATGATGAATTGCAATTGTTTAAGTCACCCCGTTTGCGGTACTTTGTCATGGCAGCGCTGGGAAACTAACAGAGTGTCCCTGGGTTTTGTTTCTAAGGCCCCTCCTGTTGCTCTGTGTTACTGCCTATGATCTCACCTGCTTGCCCAGCCTCATCTTAGGAAAAGAGCTCCATCTCTCTTCGCTACCTCTCCAGCACCTAACTTAGGACCCAGCACATGATAAGTGGTTGATGGACAGTTGAGGATTAGAGAAGGGAGAAGGTGTGTTCTGAGAAAGAGAAATAGGATTATTCTGGGCTATTTCAGCAAGTGACATCAGAACCAGGGATGGAAGCCAGAATGCCCACCTGGAAGCCCTTGGCAGATTCCTTCTCTTTATAAGATGCTACCATCATTATATATACCATCTGTCTCCTGAGATAGCTGTGAAAAATAAAAATATTTATTAAGGACAGATCGTTTGAGGCCCTGGGATAATGAATACAAAAGTATTTAATAAGTATAACATTGCAAAGCATAAGATACCATGATTTCCTTTCACTTCAACCAAACCATAGCAGAGAAATGGATGGAAGACGGAGACAGGTTAAGAGTTAGGGCCAAGTTCTAGCAAATATTTTTTACAGGACAAGATCTTTTCCTCCTTCCCTCCCTCCCTCCCTCCCTTCTTCCCTCCCCTCCTTCCTTCCCAGCTGGCCAGTACAGGGATTGAACCCTGGACCTTGGTGTTATAAGCACCGCTCTCTAGCGAACTGAGCTGACTGGCTAGCCAAGACAAGAATTTTTACAGTACTCCCTGGAATGATGATAATAACCAGGAGCTACTGAGCACATGCTATGTACTAAATACTTTAGGTTCATTATGTGCATTATCTCGTTTAATCCATTCAGCTACCCAGTAAGGTGGGTACTGCTATTATTCCTACTTGAGAAACAAAGGAAATTAGGCTTAAGTAGCCTGTCCAAGTGGCAGGGCGAAGCCACGGCTGGGCCACAATTGAAGTCCTTGCCTCTGAGGCCATCCTATTAACCAGCACAGCACACCACTTGACGGAGGGGGAGGGAAGCCACTCTGTTGCCCACCTCTCCCCCTTCCTCATTGGCTGTATTTGCAACAGTCTTGCTTCTCCAGCAGGGGAGCAGCTATAGATTAGAAGAAATAGGCAACGGTGGACAATAGACTAGAAATAGTTTAAAAAATAATCTGTACACATCAGTTTTCAATTCCTGTAACTCATCAAGTCCTGTGACTACCCAGACGGGGGGTGGGGTGGTGAGCAAGCCCTTCTTCCTAGAAAGAGAAGCATTTTCTAGGTAAATGCCTTCAAATATATACTCTGGTGCAGAAGAGATTCATACCAG
Source organism: Galeopterus variegatus (assembly GCF_000696425.1). NCBI lineage: Eukaryota > Metazoa > Chordata > Mammalia > Dermoptera > Cynocephalidae > Galeopterus > Galeopterus variegatus. The sequence continues at coordinate 88,977 of NW_007733309.1, read as the reverse complement.
GGTTAGGGATTTTATGTTGCAGGGTAGAGAGCACTTGAGCACTTCCGGACTCTGGCAGAGAGGGGTAGGAATGAAGTCATTCTAGATTCTAGGTCATTCTAGATCATCCTAGGGGCAGAGCAGAGACCACCACTCCTCCCAGTGATTCATTAAGGCAAGACCAAGGCCAGCCACCGGATCTGATCAAAGACTCCTATTAGTTCTGCAGACTTTAGGGGCAGCTGGGACTAAGGAATAATTAGGGGAGGAAAATGGCTGTCTCAAACAATTTCCGTATACATTTTTCCTATCTCAGAAAGACTGACTTTGAGTTTCAATGAGGAAATGCAGGCCGTTTTTCCCCCCACTTGACATGGATACTTGATTGTTCTGAACGCTTTTTAGAACTCCTAGGCAGGAGCAGACAGGGTGGGTGGCTAGCAACTTGCAGGTCACTGGCCCTTCAACACGGTGCCAATGGTCCAATGCCCAAGCTAAGGGAAGACCGCCAGCTAAGGCCTTTGCTCTTACCCCATCAGGCTGTGCAGCAGCTTTAAGGCCACTGCCTGTTTGCTAGGCCAGGCTTTAGACAGAGTGATCCTGACTGCAATCTCTTCTTGTACATCTCTAGCAATTTTGGGCAGGCACTTGATGTAGGGGAAGCCCCGAGAGCCTTAGAGACCAATGAACTTCCTGGCTCTGCCACTCACAGCCATGTAGTTTTAGGCAAGTTGCTTAATTTCTCTGAGTATCTGTCTTTTCCTGTGTAAAAAGAGGATTTTTAAAAATCTATCTTGCAAGACAGTTGCATCAACTAGAGAGAGGATGTGTTGACTACAACACTTTGCTGGAGACCAAAAGGTGGTAACAATTATTATCCAGTAATTGGAAAGGCTGGGTCAGCTCTGACCATTCTCTCTAACTCCTCATAATGTAGAAACACTACATTCACCTTTCACTTTATCCACCCAATAAATAGTGAATACCTTCTTTGTCCTGAGCACAGAGCTGGGCACTGGGGGCTCTAAAGACTAGGGCATGGATCCCTCCTGCAGACAGTTTAAGTCTCTAGCAGAGGAGATAAGACTTGTACTACAAGGCTGTAAATCAAGGCAGAAAGAGATGAGTGTGTTTTCAATAGATAAAGTTGGCTGGTAAACAGGCTTCCAGGTCTGGGTCCTGCAGAGGGAAGGTTCTAAGTAGCCTGTAATTAGTGAAACAAAACACAGGGCAACTGGGCCTGGTTATCTCTGAAGTGCTGACAGACATCTGGCATAAATATAAAGAAGAACCCTGGAGTTCTCTGGTCCCTGGGGCACATTTGGCCTGAGCTGGGCCCCGTGTAATTAGCATCAGGACCAGGCCTCTTTGGCTATAATCACAGTGGTTTTTGGAAGTTCTTAAGTGTTTATGCCCCCCCCCCCCCATCTGATGGACACAGACATACATCTGGCAAAAGGCAACCATCGCCCCCACATGTACTAGTAAGAGCCTCCTTGTCTCATTGAGAAAGAAGCACTGTTCGATTAAGCACACCCTTCCCAGTACCAGGAGGAAAGGAGTCTACACTTGGCACTCTCCTTTAAAAAGTTTCAGATGCACAGAAGATATTTAGGGCAGTGAAAATACTGTGTGTACTATGATAGTGGATACAAGTCAAGATACATTTGTTCAAAACCACAGAATATACACCAGCAAGAGTTAATGTTAACTGTGGACTTTGGGTGAGAATGCTGTGTCAATGTAGGT
>NW_007733309.1:78860-86652 GCF_000696425.1 Galeopterus variegatus | reverse complement strand
AGGCCAAGGCAGGAGTTACATATGTATGTCAGTAGGTTAAAAAAATTTCCAAACTAAAGTATTGAATTCTAAGATGTTCTTAGAAAAACACTCAATTTTAAAATTGTACGAGTGAGACAAGGCAGATAAAAAACAAACAAACAAACAAACCCTAATCATGTGTGATCTGGAAAGTGATTGTGTGACTACCTAGATGCCTATGAATAAAAGGAACTTGAGAACTACTATAAACATACTTATTATGACTTCATACTATTGATTGTTAGGAAAGGAATAGAAGTTTGGAGTTGGTATTCCGGCTAAACTATAGAATTAAGCATCAATAAAATTCTAAAATTATAGAAGATAGCCTGAGATAGTTAAGTTATACAAAACTTCACCAACTAAAAGTTACACTGATAACACCAACGTCCAGCGTTCTATCCCTATACCAGCCAGCTGCCAAAACAAAAATGAAAACAAAAAAATGCCAGTCCAAAAAAGAGTTGTTTTTATCCTCAGCAATACGGACTTCCACAATCATGTCCTTTTTCTACCTCTCTGGGAGTCTTCAGCTTTGCATCACAGAAGTCTCCAACCTTGTCACCTCAGCTAGTGAGTAATTCGGGGTCAGGCTAGTATAAAGTCTCTACATGCACTGCCATGCCGCCCAGTGTTTACCGCCCTAGCCTCAGAGTGGTTAAGCATTCACACTATGTAATGTTTTTCTATCCTAACTATGGCATAAAAGAACAAAGATGTCTCTCTTATGCCGCTTTAGTTAGCATTAGAGCTTTTCAGATTATTCTACAAGGTTATGCCATGTCAACACCATCCAGCAGGCCTATCTATTTTCCTGTCATACAACTGCTGTCTCCCTGGTCTCTCCACACCCCTTCTGCACTATCTTTCTTCTCTTTATGTTAACATCACCATTAGATAAGTCTGATCACAATTTGGCATCACAGTAAAAATGGCAGATAACGTAGAGACAACAAAGGGAAGATATATATGTGCACCCCTTGTAACCACATAGAGATTCAACCACACTTTTTTTTTTTTAAGAGGCTGGCTGGCAGGTACGGGGATCTGAACCCTTAGACCTTGGTGTTATAACCCTGCCCTCTAACCAACTGAGCTAACTGGCCAGCCTCAACCACAGTTCTCTAATGAGTACTTGATTTAATGAAGTCACCCTTTCCTTCCAAGGTAGTGGAGGATCTTGAGTCTTATCAGGAAAGTTCCAAGCAGCAGAGACTGTTTTGTTTACCTAATTCTGTTTAGAATGTTTAACATGTATTTTATAGAATACTATTAGTAGTTCCAGGCTCAAGAATGAAGAAAAAGACATTGGCCATGACCTTTGCATTCCAGTTATTTGCTGTTGCAGGTGATGGTTGTTTTGGGGCTTTGACAGCAGGAAAGCAGCAAAACTCACTACCCAGAAAGGTGAATGGATATATGCTGAACGGCATGCAGCAAGTTTTCCAAGTAATCAGAAAATGTTAAATGAAAGTGTTGTTAGTAGGCTCATGACAAAAGTGCAGCACATAATGACAAAGGTCAAACAGGGAGACTTTATCTGGCATGAATGTGTTGAGCCTATGTACTTGCAACAAGTGTGAAAAGGAGGTATTTCCTGGTATGGCTGCTAACATTGAGATAATGTACAGTTTTCAATGGAAACGTGTAAAGTGAGATGGGAAACATCATGTTCTTATTACTTATGTGCCTACATTTTAATGACACATAGAAATATAAATGATGACATCACACATAGCTAGGTATAGCTGTGAAAGCTGCAGGATTCTGAATCCAGAGCTTGAAAATAGTGAGATGCAAAATTGCAAGTTTTGAGACTTTGAGCATTATAGGTAAGGGTTTGCCATATGAAAATAATTTATTTTCTGTGTTGATCTGGTTGCATGATGAGTGAAGTGCACTGTTCTCTGATTGCTGGCAGTGGGGGTGAGGGGAGAGGGTGCGATTTGGAGCCAAAACATCTTTGACTTTAGAACCCCAAATTAAGGGAAAAAAGCACATTTCTATGATATCGCAGAGTATTTTATGTATTTAATTCTTTGTTCTCACCCATGCATCACACGGGTAAATCAAAGTAGAAACAAAATGCACTCAATCTATGGCTATCTCCAGGTGTTCCTCAAGAACATTGAATATGAATGTTGTTTCCTGGATTCGCTTCTAGCCACTCTCCTCTTATAGCATTTTTTCTTTTTTTTTTTTTTTTGGCGGCTGGGCAGTATAGGGATTGGAACCCTGGACTTTTGTGTTACCTGCTCCATGCTCTAACCAACTAAGCTAACTGACCAGCCCCCTTATAGCCAGACTTTTTTAACATAAGCCCAGACTCATACAGCTGAAGACACCATCAATAGATTAATGCTAGCATGAAAATGATTCACGTTTTGTGCTGGCTTGTTTTGCTGTTTCCTGGGATTTGTTTTGTCTTGGTATTTATCATAAACTGTTTGGAAAGTTTTTTCTACCTCCCGCCCTACCCCACCCCCCACCTTGGTGTTTACCTCTGAACAAAAGCAAAGATTGCACAGTCTCAGGCATCATCACCAGGCTTATCACACACAATTTAAAATACAATGCAAAGTATTTGCAACAGATATGATTTAAAAAGTGTCTATATCCTTCACATTCTTTTTCTGGATCTTGTTGTAAATGTGTATGAAAATATAAAGAGCTCTTGCAAATCAATTTTTAAAAATGTCCAGCAGAAAAATGAACCAAGCACACGACTAAACAATTTTCAAAAGAAAAATAAAAATTGTAAATAAACATCACAAAAGGTTGGTTTTAATAAGAGTAAAGGAAATGTGGAGTATAAGAGGGAAACACTTTTTGTTTTCTTTTCAAATTGACAAATATTAAAAAGAAAGACAATACAAGTGTAGCAGAAAACTGTGAAAACATATTTTCATTCACTGCTGGTGGGAATTTAAAGGGGCATAACCTACATGGGGAGCAGTTTGTTTCAAATTGTTTTCCTCTGGGGAGAGAAAGAAAGAAGTAGCTGCATGGATGACATTAACAGTGTAAAAAATATATATTGGGAGAAAACAGTGGTATTTTTATAAGCTTGATGGAGGTAGGACCTGCTTAGAATAGCACCAAAGCTAAAATTATAAAGGGAAAGAGACAAATCTGACTACCTAAAAAATTAAAATTCTAAATGGTAAAAATGTATCATAGAGTAAATGCAAACCTCAAACTGGAGAAAATAATTTTTGCAGTGCAGATGAGAGATAAATTGTTGGGGAAGGATTGCAGATCATGTATTCTCAAATACCATTAGAGGGAATGTAAATGCTATATAAACTTTCTACAGAGTAACAATAGGAAATTAAAATGTGTTTGATTCAACAATCCCACTTAGTTTACCTATTCATCTATACTTATAAAAGTATGTTAAGATACCTATGTTTATGAAATTCTGCCATTCGCAACAACACGGATGAGCTTGGAGAAACTTATGTTGAGTGAAATAAGCCACACAGAGGGAAAAATACTGCATGTTCTCACTCAGAAGTGGGAGCTGAGAGAGAAAGCAGGAAGGAAAGAAAGACCACAGCGGTGCACTGGACTTGCAGAGGGAGAGAGCAGACCCAAGGTTGCAGAGTGGGCTGGGGGAAGGGGGGAGGGGAAAGGAGGTCACAGATTAATTGGGTGGGGGACACGGGGAAGGGGAATAATCGCAATTTGTGGTAATGGGCATGCTGCCACTACGGATCTGGCCATCACATCTTGAGCACCGGTAGTGATGGTCAGCTTTGTACCCCATGAATATGCATAACCAATAATAATAATAAAAAGAATATGCATAATAAAAAACCAAAATAAAAGCAAACAAAAAACATAAGAATTTACGTAACATTTTTCTTAATACTACTTGATTTTAAGACTATTAAAATTCGACATTATTAAATTTTAAAAAGATACATATGTTCAAGTATGGCCTATTCTACATATATACATATATGTGCACATATATTTGTATATTAATATAAACAAGCCTCCAAAGTATATACTAAAAATAGTAAGAGTTATCTCTGATTGAACGGGATAACACGGGATTTACTTCCCAATTCTTATATTTCTATGCTCATGAGTTTTTTAAACATACAACTAACAAACATGAACTACTTAATAATGACAAAAAATATATTTACATTTTTTTTTTTTTTAAAGATGACCGGTAAGGGGATCTTAACCCTTGACTTGGTGTTGTCAGCACCATGCTCACCCAGTGAGCAAAACGGCCATCCCTATACGGGATCCGAACCCGTGGCCTTGGTGTTATCAGCACCGCACTCTCCCGAGTGAGCCACAGGCTGGCCCCTATATTTACATTTTAATAGGGGAAAAAAGAAGAAGAAGGAGTAAGTATTTTCCACATTCTTTCTACTATTTTGTATTTTCCAAATTCTTATAATGCACCCAACAACAATGCAACATTTCGGACAGTAAATGGGTTTGCCCAATTTTATTTAAAAAGAGGAATGATGTAATTTAAAGATCACAAATGAGAGGGAAAAATTCATTTGACCAGCATCTATTAAGATTGTATGCATGCAACAGTTTTTAATGTATATCTGACTCATTTTTTATTGTATATTTTCATTTTTTAAAACCAACATTGTTGTTAAAGAGAGAACATGCATTTTCAAGTAAGGAGAACATGTGGAAATAAAATGGAATTTCACCACTATAGAACTGGGTTAAAAAGCATCTCAGTTATTTGTAGTGCATTGAATTGTCCCCCCAAAACTCCCTGAAGCTTGAATTGTGTCCCCCAAGTTTTATGTATTAGACACTTAGCCCCCACTGTGACTGTTAAGAGGGTGGGAAATCCTATGATGGTAATTGAAAGGTGGAGCCTTGAAGAGATGATTGGGTTGTAGGACCCTGCAGTAGGGAATGGATTAAAAATGGTGGTCAGGGGTGTGGTTCTGAGGCTTTATAAGAAGAGGAGAGTCTGTCTCTTTCTCGCTCTGCTCTCTCTGCTTCTACCATCTTGCAATGTGAGACCCCTGAGTCACTGTCGCCACCACCACATGGACTTTGGACTTCCTAGCCTCAAAAACTACAAGCAATAAATTTCATTTTCTTTATAAATCACCCAGTTCCGTGTATTCTGTTATAAGCAACAGAAACGGACTAATACAATATTAATGAGAAATACCTGTTTTATGACATGGGAATGGAGTGAGGTAATAAATATGTAAGTTAAGAAAAGGGCCACATGGGCAGATATCCCATAATAATATATATATATTTTTGGCTGCTGGCAAGTATGGGGGTCTGGACCCTTGACCTTGGTGTTATGACACTGTGCTCTAAGCAACTGAGCTAACCGGCCAGCCTTCTTGATAAATTTTGATGAAGATTTTTGCTGTGAAAATTTCTCTTATTGTAACCTGAAGACGGAGTGTTCTTTTTTCAAAATATTTTTGACTATGCAGATGAGGAATTTGATACTTAAAGAGAATAAACAAAACTCAAGTCTTGCAAATAAGTATTCAACGATGTGTTAATTGCCCTGAAGTCCAGAAACATTAGGTAACCTACCCAAGATCTCACACTGAGTTAGAGACAAAGTCAGGACCGGATGCCAAGACTCTTAATCCTAAACTATGTCCCTTCACTATTTTATGAAATGACTTTAAACCCGGAATTCTATTCCTCTTTAAAACTTAGTGTTTTTAGTTATAGTCTCTCACTATTTTCTTCTGTTTCTTTAAAAAACTTAATGAGTTATATACATTTTAGCAACTATTTCTGAAAATTTTAAAGGCATTAAAATTTATTTTTCTTGAAATGTTGTTAATGACTTGTTTTTAATCTTACACTATTTAAAAAAATCTAGAATTCTTAATAATTTGCCTTCTTTGAATAACTAACTACATTGGTTCTTGCTAATTCTTTCAATGCCATTGTTAGTATTAAAATAGAGTTCAAGCCATTCGAATAAGCCATGTCCAGCTAGGAGATCTCTCCTAGTATTGAACCTTATGACATGAGGCCTTTATAATCAAAACTTTGGCTTCACTCTTAATTCTTTTAAAACAGTCAGGCACAAATCTCCAAGTTTCTTCTTTGCATCTGGGTAGGGCAGGAAATGACTGTTGTTGATCTAAAAATAACCAGGTTATATTCTTATATTTATACAAACATGTAGAAATGAGTACCTGTAGGTATTACAGAAACTTCAGTCTGTTAGAAAACAGTACAGATTCTGTTGCAAGGTTGTGTTCTCTATCTTCCTCAAGAATCCTGGAAAATGATGAAAAAAAGCTTGGAAAGTTTTCACACATAGGCAGAAGAGGGCACAGGACTGATTCTCACTTTAGATGCTACTCAGATAACTCTACTCTTCTGTGAGATAAATCCTCTTAGGACAAATCTCTAAATGGGTATAATTCCATTATAAATTATTACAGCCTTTTTATTACAATGTCTGCGTGGAATGACACTTTGACACTTTTCCAGAATGCTCCAACTGAAGACTGAATACACGACAAGCAACTCATAATCAAAATATAAACTACAATAAGTCCTGTTATTTTTATAAAGTTGTTTTGGGGTTTACAAAGTGATTTTACACATACTTGGTAAATCAATCAAAATAAATTATATCAACTGATTTAAGCAATCAAAAGAAATTACATCAGTTGATTTGTTTTCAAATGGTTTGGACTTCACCTTACTTGGTGGAATTCATAAGCTACTGAAGTGATCCACCATCAGACTTCAGCCTTTCTCATGCAAGCAGAACACACCAACCATCATCTCAGACTTACTGCTAATATTCAAGTTGAGACGTAGATCTCTTCTCTTTAAGAGCTGCTTGAGAGAAATCCATGAAAATAGACTTGAATGGTAATATGGATCAGCGCAAAGATACTCAGTATAAGGAAGCTGCTTGAATTTCAAAATTAAAACTTATTTGTTTTGTCCCCTACGTAGATCTCTTCTCTTTAAGAGCTGCTTGAGAGAAATCCATGAAAATAGACTTGAATGGTGATATGGATCAGCGCAAAGATACTCAGTATAAGGAAGCTGCTTGAATTTCAAAATTAAAACTTATTTGTTTTGTCCCCTCCCCCCCCAGCTTTATTGAGATATAATTGACAAATAAAAATTGAATATATTCAAGGTACACAACATGCTGACTTGATATACAGGCCAGTTAGCTCAGTTGGTTAGAGGATGGTGCTAATAACACCCAGGTCCAGTGTTTGATCCCTGTACCAGCCAGCCGCCCATCCCCCCAAATACATTGCATAGTGATAACACAAATTAATTAACATATCCCAACACCTCACCACACAGTTACCATTTTGTGCATGTGTGTGAGTGTGTCTGTATATGTGTATGATGACACTTAAGATCTATTCTGGCAGACTTCAAGTAAACAACACAGTATCATTAACTATACTCACTACATCAGACCTCCAGAACTTATTCATCTTATAACTTAAAAGTTTGTACCCTTTGGCCAACATCTCCCCGTTTTCCCTCCCAACCCCTGGCCCCTGGCAACCACCATTCTACTCTCTGCTTCTGTGAGTCCAATTTTCTTAGATGCCACGTACAAGGGTACTTCAAAAGGTTGTGAAAAATAGAATTAAATGATGATGCAAATCTTTCAATGAACTTTTTGAAGTGCTTTCCTATAAGTGAGATCATGTGGTGTTTGTCCTTCTGTGTCTGTCTTACTTCACTTAGCATAATGTCCTCCAGTTTCCTCCATGCTTATCTGTCCCACTTTTTTTTTTTTTTT
>NW_007733309.1:51895-77876 GCF_000696425.1 Galeopterus variegatus | reverse complement strand
AATATGGATCAGCGCAAAGATACTCAGTATAAGGAAGCTGCTTGAATTTCAAAATTAAAACTTATTTGTTTTGTCCCCTCCCCCCCAGCTTTATTGAGATATAATTGACAAATAAAAATTGAATATATTCAAGGTACACAACATGCTGACTTGATATACAGGCCAGTTAGCTCAGTTGGTTAGAGGATGGTGCTAATAACACCCAGGTCCAGTGTTTGATCCCTGTACCAGCCAGCCGCCCATCCCCCCAAATACATTGCATAGTGATAACACAAATTAATTAACATATCCCAACACCTCACCACACAGTTACCATTTTGTGCATGTGTGTGAGTGTGTCTGTATATGTGTATGATGACACTTAAGATCTATTCTGGCAGACTTCAAGTAAACAACACAGTATCATTAACTATACTCACTACATCAGACCTCCAGAACTTATTCATCTTATAACTTAAAAGTTTGTACCCTTTGGCCAACATCTCCCCGTTTTCCCTCCCAACCCCTGGCCCCTGGCAACCACCATTCTACTCTCTGCTTCTGTGAGTCCAATTTTCTTAGATGCCACGTACAAGGGTACTTCAAAAGGTTGTGAAAAATAGAATTAAATGATGATGCAAATCTTTCAATGAACTTTTTGAAGTGCTTTCCTATAAGTGAGATCATGTGGTGTTTGTCCTTCTGTGTCTGTCTTACTTCACTTAGCATAATGTCCTCCAGTTTCCTCCATGCTTATCTGTCCCACTTTTTTTTTTTTTTTGTCTTTTGTCTTTTTTCCGTGTCCGGCAACGGGATTGCAACCCTCGGTGTTGCTCCCGCGCCTTGCTCAGCCAGTGAGCGGGAACCGGTCTGTATGTGGGATCCGAACCCTTGGGCGGGAGCGCCGCCGCACTTCCCAAGCGGCACCCACTTTTACTAGCTATGTAGCCAAGAGCAATTTTCATATCTTGGAAACTGAAACAATACTTATTTAACAGGGTGGCAGTGACAATTAAGACACTATATGAGACTTGTGCCCCTGAGATTATTACAACCTTACCCATTTATATTATCCTAGTTATCCTAGAGACTGTGTGTATAAAAAACAAAAAGAGGACATATATTTGCTGAATAACAATATAGAACTAAGAACTTGTGACTTAAAAACAATAAACAAATTCTCAGCTAAAAATAGAATCTCAGAGAGATTGCCCTCCCACTGGAAAATGACATGAGAAACCACAGCCACAAAGAATATTCTCAAGATACAGGAACTGAAGGAGTCCAGGGGTGGTTCTAGAAATCTCAAAAAGGAGAGTCTGCTATGCTAGCCATGATGATTCGGTCCCAAATGGTCAGAATTTTGTGCTCCAGTCCCAATGTTCTTTCCAGATAGGAGAGTGTCCTTCAACTCCATCAGAAATATTTAACATATTTTGTATACAGGTTACGACACTGCAGTAAAAAAAAGTCTGAAATCAGAGAAGTCATAGAGACAGCATATTTAATTTTATCGATTTATCCTAAGGTAAAGTCACACTTTTTGGGGAAGGGGTAGTTTTTTCTCTTCCTCTTTTACATAGGTGAATATCCAAGGAACTAAGAATAGATGACTTCCTTTTTTCACTACATCTTGCCCAATCAAGAAACCATTTTATTACACACACATTCCCTGGTCTCCCAGATGTCATTTCTCTGTTTATATTTCTTGACTTTGGTTAGAAATATATTGACTTGTTTAAAATTATTTTTAGGCTTCTGAGAAAGCATAGCATTTCATTTACAAGGTATCACTTAACTCGATATCAGAAATAATTCCCTTTTATAACTATTTCCATTTGCCCTGGTAATTGTGCATGCCTGTTTGTATGTTAGAGTGTGTCAGCAGGATGACCTTTGACATTGTGACCAAATTTTCATACAAAACCACAACTCTGTTGCAGAATCTAAGCAAACCCCTTTTATCATTGAGACTTGTATAGTGCTGAGATTGGAAGTTTATGAAAAATAAATTCGGGTGAGATGGGAAATCCATTTACATATCTTAAGATCCAAAGAAATGCAAAATCAAGAGACCAACTAAGGTGGGAATTGCAGATGCCCATGGGTAGAAGAGAATGAAAGAGAAGTCACAACAGGCTACGGGACCTGCAAGTCATGAAGCCCCAGTTCTGGACTATAAATAAGGCACACAATATTCCATCGGAGTGTCTGAAAGGACCCCAGTGGGCATTCCAACCACCAAAATTACATGGGAAGATTAACCCCAAATTCATGTAGTTTGAGAAGGTAGTTTCCTTTGTGAGTAATAGCTTTCAACTAAGAGAAGAATGTGAATTAGGCATAGAAATGTTTAAGAGAATGAAATCTTTAGGATTAATATTTTGTGAACAGAGTGTCTACATTTATATTCTATATATGTTTAAGCAGGTAGGATGTCTAAAATATTTGGACCTGCATGTTATTCTGTGTAGCTGGTGTTTAAGAAAATTAGGCTTAATTTTAAACTGTAGTTACTAGGGCAACTACTCCCCACTCCAGTCTGGCTCAGCAGACCACAAAGCCCCTATTCTCCATCTATAGCCACATCCTCTAGTATAAAAGTAATCTAAACAGTGAATCAGATCAGAACAGTTCAAGGTCTAGTCAAAGGGGCATCATTTAAGCCCCCACTGCATGACCATCCAAAAGGTGGGTCATTTGAAAGGTACATCCATTGATGCCCACAGTTAACAATGAGCCAGCTTCCCTCCCCTCAAAAAGTGCTTAATTAATCACTACTGCTCATCCACAGAGGTAATTAACATTAGACATCCCGTTTTTTTTGGTGGCCGGACCATGTGGGGATCCAAAACCCTTGACCTTGGTGTTACAAGGTTGAGCTAACCAACCAGTCTACATGTTTCTTTAGTTATTTTACAGAAGCTCTTAAAACATTTAAAATTTGTTAAACCTGTCTACTGTTTGTGGATTTTGTTAGGATTGGGAACAAGTCATACTTCCTACCCACTTTCTTCCATGAAAATGACAAAAATAGAACAAGACCAAAATCTTCCTTTTGCAAATAAGACCAAACAAATCAAAATAAGAAAAGGATGAGAAAACAAAAGTTTTACACATCCCAACAGGTGCCAAAGGTTTTTTGGTTTGTCTTTGGTTTGGGTTTTGGCTTTTTAGTTTCTGTTTTTAACTACTAAATGCATGCAGTATTTTAAATCCTAATGTATTTTCTTGTTTCCAATTGCTCTGTAAATGTTCTGACTTCAGTATGTTATGGGCACGACAATGCCACACAGATTCTATTAAATTACATGTCCCTAGTTTAAAAAAGGTAACAGTGAGAGAGGCTAGACAGAGCTGCTTAAACTGACTGTAAGAAGCATAGGAATCACCTGGAAATCTTGTTCAAATGCAGATTCTGACTCCGTAGGTCTGGGGTAGAGCCTGAGATTCTGCATTTCTAACAAGCTCCCAGAAGGTGCAGATGGTCTCGGTCTCCTGATCTCATATTGAGTAGCAACGATGGTAGCAGTGAGTTAGATCAGCCAAGGACGAGAAAGGTTAGTTTTGCTCTGGAGGCAAAAGTGTATAAGGCAAGCTCTGATAAGAAAGTAAGTACATTCTGGGTATGGGATTCTCTTTCCTTAAAAAACACTGGGAGAAGGGTTGCAATTTTTTTCCCAAGTCACAAATACTGATAAATCTCTTTTATATTTGAATTTTTTAAGAAAGTAAGTACATTCTGGGTATGGGATTCTCTTTCCTTAAAAAACACTGGGAGAAGGGGTGCAATTTTTTTTCCCAAGTCACAAATACTGATAAATCTCTTTTATATTTGAATTTTTCCCCCTTTTCTTGGATCTCTGTCATTCAAATGTATTAATGGTGATTCCCCTGGAGATTGCTTGGATCCTTTAAAATTTGGGAAAGAGAAAAGGTGGGATCCTTGAGATTCTATTCCCAAGGTGGGATCCAGCAAATTTTAACCTAGCAGCTGTTTATTTAAATAAATTTCTCTGGGAATGAAACTTTAGTGCAGGGAGGCTTGAGTTTTGAGGCTAAGATGAAAGAAAGCACTGGTTGAAGAAACAATGACCAAAGCCTTTCAATTGTCACTTCAGTGCTGGCAAGTGTGGATGCAGGTGCCCAGTGAGGCCTGCCAACGACATTCCTTGGGGTTAGTTTTGACCCAGGCATCAAAGAAGGCCACCTCAACTTCCAGCTGGCAGGAGGAAAATGATAGCTAAAGGAAAAAACAAGGGTGGGACCCCTGAGAAGAGACGGAATATACCCTCACTTTCATCAGGAGCTAGCATCAGCTGGGAAGATTACTGAGCCCTTGGCTAGAGTTCTGGAGCATCCAGATTAGAGGTAGGGGTGTGTGTGTGTGTTTGCGCGTGCGCACGTGTGTGTTGAAGGATGGGGGTGGTAAGGGGAGCCCCCACTGTTATAGATTTTATAACAGCTGGGTCAAAACAACTAAGGAAAAGACTGTGCACACAGTCATTCTGGAAACCCAGGGCAAATTGGACTTTTTGCCACTCTTACCAATGTTGTTATTACTACTCAGTTCTTCCTCTCTTTGTTCTGCTGAGCCAAACTTTGTCCCCACTGCCCAGACACTAACTTTACTGGTAAGACATTTTGAATTCCAGAAAGAAAGCAAGATGAAGGACTGGAGGCTCTGGGAGAAATAATTATTGCCCCACATGCAAAACCACAGTGCCAGGCCACCAGGTAGTACCCCACACTTGGCAACAGAAAGTAAAAATCCTGAGGTTTCTAGAAATCAAACTTCACTGGGACCATACAGTTTCAGACAGGAGCCACTGCCTTCCAGGGGCCCAATTTACAACTCTCTAATGTTGAAAGCCACACAAGCCCTGTAGCTGTTCTTACTGCAGCAGTTAAAAAGGGAAGGGGGAGGGGAACGGTTAGGGGAAAAATAAAATCCTGATGCCTTTGAAGTCTGAGTTGAAATAAGGAGAGAGGAAGAAGCTGAGAAAAGCAGGAACTATTATGGGAGCTGACTCACAGGTTCAACTGTCCTCAGCACAGAACTATCTCCTTCCGACCAGTTCCAGTGTTTTCACTTCTCAGGCTGCCTGATAGCTTAAAAATAGAGATTAATGTGGAACGTTATCTTTTTAAAATGCAACCCCCTCTGGGAATGGTAATAAGTCATCAGCCATTCACACGTTGTTGTGAATTAGCTTAATTTAGTGAGTGAGAATCAGAATGGAGGAAATTTAGAGAGCAGGTAACCAGTCCAGGCCTTTATTTTACACAGGAGGAAACTGTTGTCCATATAGGGGGAGCTCCTTGCTGGAGAGTCCGCAGAAAGTAAATGGCAGAATTAGGCTGTACTCTACTCTCCTGGTCTCCTATGCCATCAGCCAATTCATGTTCTCCTGGCACTAATTATAGTTGACTTATTTAAATTGTCATCTATTGGGCATCCCCTGCGTGCCAACTGCAGGAGGAAGAGCTGGAGATGAGACCTTTACCTTGAGCCTATAGTCAAGTTGCGGGAACCATAAATACAGAATCAAGCACCACTCCCCAATAAATGAAGCAACTACAACTTCTGATATGTTATGAAGAAAGAAAAACAACGAATTGAGATCAAGAGGGAGAACTATTTTAGGTGACAGAGCAGGCCTCAGGGGCATTTCGGCTGAGATCTGGAGGATGAGAGGGGGTCAACCTTGCCAGGGTCCGGGGCAAGCAGGAGTAAGTACAAAAGCTTAAAGAAAGAAAGCTGCATGTGACCCAGTAACTGACAAAAGGTCAAGTCCTCGGATGTTGGACTTTGAAGATCTGGGTTCAAATGGAGTAAGTACAAAAGCTTAAAGAAAGAAAGCTGCATGTGACCCAGTAACTGACAAAAGGTCGAGTCCTCGGATGTTGGACTTTGAAGATCTGGGTTCAAATCTTCACCCCACTACCTACCAGCTCTGTGGCCTAGGCACTTTGGCCCTAGGATTTTGAGGTCATAAAATATAGTGGTAGAATATATTGTCTTCATCTGATGACCTTTGAGATTAAAATTCATCTATTTACATTTCACTTGACTTCTACTTTGAATACTTATTGCTAAATTTCCTGTGCTCTATAGCAACATTTTTCAGTTCTAAGGAATATAAAAATGCCTTTTACACTCACACTGCCTTTCTGAACTCTAGAATTTGAACATTGCTAGCTCTGTGCCTTCATTTCAAGATCTTGACATGGTTCCCAATCATACATCACATCTCTGTGTCACTGTTTCGTTACTTGACAGTACTGAAAGACATACCAATTTACCTGACTCTGACTCATTTTGCTCTGTATTTTAATTTCTCCTGCCACTAACAAATGCTACTATCTGTGGATTTCTTAAACTGCCACTTAGAGATTAAATGAAATGGATACCATTTAGAAATCACAAGAAAAGCTCAAATCAAAACTTATTTTATTGTCCTATTGTTTCTTTGTAAGTCCCATTAGGATGGCACCTATCCCTATCCAATCTCTTTCTTTCAACCTGAATTGACAAGATTTAAATAAATAAATATTTGACAGAAAAGAGTGTGATAAATTTTCACAAATTGCACACACTCATGCAAACAACACCCAGATCAAGAAGTGGAATACTATCAACACCCCAGAAGCCCTCCTATGACTTCTCTAGTTACTAACCTTTTTAAGGGGGATCACTGTTACGACTTCTAAAAGCATATACTAGTTTTGCCTGCCCTTAAGCTTTTTATAAATGAAACCACACAGTATGTCCTTTTTTGTATCTGACTTCTTTTGTTCCATGTTGTTTGTCATATTGATTCATACTGTTGCCTGTGGTTGTAGATCATTTATTGTAGTTACTTTGTAGTATCCCATTGTGAAAACAGACTATAATTTATCCATTCTACAGGTGTTGAGCACTGAAGCAGTTTCCAGTTTGGGGCCATACAAACAGTGCTGCTATGAAGATTCTTGTACGTGTCTTTGGTGGACATATAAATACATTTCTATTGATGTATACCTAGGAAGAAAAATGCTTGGTCTGCATATATTTGAATTTGATTTGCATATCCTTTGAGCAATTAATATGAACATATGTTTTAAAATATTTAAAAGTTACAAAAGAGTGTACAATGAAAAATAGCTGCCACTCCTACCCCTCTTCACCAACCACTCCATTCTCCTAAGAAGCATCCTGGTACCGATTTCTTTTGAGGTCACTTTTTTTTTCCTTTTTTGGAATGACCACATTTTATCAGTGACAATGACAGCTTTATAACCATATCCTAATTGATTGAATTGCTGCCCTAGTAATATTAATAAATCCCATATGTACATTTCTGTAAAGTTTATGTCATGGTTTTATATCTATTCTCTCACTATTTAATCTTCCCCCAAATGAGACAGTTAGTACACAGTTAAGACAACCACTTAACAGATGAGATAACTGGGCCAAAGGGAAGTAAATCCTTTGCCTAAGATCATGTTGGGTTTTAAGTGGCAGAGTTGGGAGTAAATCCGGACTTCTGACTCTAACCCGAGGTATTGTTCCTGCATTAGGGAGTCAAAGTTAATATTGACGGTGACACTGTAAAAACTGACACGGCCTTGTATACGGGGCTCCTCTGTCTCTCCAGAGCTACAAGCTGCCTGAGGATCTGTGCCTGAGCCAAGACCTCCTTCAGCACAGAGCTCCAGGGTTCTTGAGAGGGCTAAACTTCCATGCTTCCCAACAAATGTTTGAGATTCCATGATCCTTTCCCGCCAGAATTTTATTCAGTAAAATAAATTTGGGGATTTGGTCTTGCATGTTCCCCAAGAGACCACTTAAAAAGAAAGTTACCCACTGAGGAGATCTGGCTAACCTGCCCTGCTTTGTGTGTTTCAGGTCTATGACTCCGAAAGTGATTCATTTCCTTTTTCTTTCAGTTTCCTTTCTCTGCCTATTTTCTCTTTCCTTTCTCTGAGGTCCTCAACAGAAATATTCCTGTTTTTAATTGCAGATTCTGGCTGTAATTTGGCCTGTTGTGTTTCCACATGAGTACAGTGGCTCACGAGGTCTCCCAGGCAGAGCTTCTGTGTTCGGGATGAGGAATGCACCCATTTTTGAATTTATTCCGGGGTGGTAGAGCGGAGGAGGCAGGTAGAGGATTATCCCACTCATCTTGAGCATTCCCCACAGGACAGGCCTGTGGTAGCTGGTCTGCCTGTCTTATTCCTTTTCAACATCTAAAAGGGCCTGTAAAGAAGGCATCATTATTATTCTCTCTTTTCAAATTAAAAAATCAAGGCTCAGAGAAGTTAAGCAACTTGCTTAAGTTCGTATATACAGTAAATAATGAAGCTGGAATACACATTTCCCTCATGAACTTGACTTTTGTCATATTTTGTAATTCTTTGAGACTTGGATCATTATTTCAGATAATTATTATTTTCAAAGAAAATAAAGTTGAAGTAATAAAGCAGATAAAATAAAGTTGGGTAACAGAAAAAGCTAAAATAGTTTGGAGGAAAGGTAACATCAGGGAGAAAGGAGGTTGCTACCCACAGGAGCACGCAGCTTATTTCAGGGAATCTATAAATCAATTTATGGCACACCACACTACTGTTTGGATGAGCAATGGGGGAATTTCTATAAATTTGTCAGCAAGGGAATGAATGACAAGGAATTGGAGTTTTACAGGCAGCAGGAAGGTGAGGGGCTCCACTGGCAGAGAAGGTCAGGCATCCAGGAAGAAGGCTTTTGCAATAAAGCTAGAGTGAGAGAAGCACACTGTAGGCAGAGGAATTTGAGGAGAAAGGCTAAATGCAAAGGCCACCTTAGAGAAAGATGGGTAAGGATTGACGACAGCTTGAATACAGGGGGTAATAAAGAAGAGTGAGAAGTCAATGATGAATTGTGGTCTCAAGTGCTGTAGTCTGGGGGGCTGGAATAATTACATTTCAAGTTTCTTCAAAAGTAGACTTAGAAAGGCCAATACCTGGCTGCCAGGGGCTCCATGAAACTCTCTCTAAGGCCTTTCTCCATGCCTTGCCCAGCCTTGTATCATATCCCACAGAGTCTAGAGAGAGGGAGGGAGAAAGACACCTGCCAGAATCAGATCTGTCCCTCCACATATTCTAAACAAAGGGGCGGTGGGTGGAAGGGGGAGTGCCGTGGCTACCCAAGGAGCCCGCTCTGCTTCTTGGTGGCTGGCCCTCAGTGCTGCTGCTAGCCTGGCTGCAGCTGGCAGAGGGCAGGACCAGACTCTGGATTTGGCTTTTGTTCTTTAGGAGTTCTGTTCTTTCCCTTTTGACATTGTTCATAATGTTACTGATCCAAACTTTTACATTTCTAGGAAGTCAAATGTGTCCTTGGGATTTAGTTTTCACAGCAGGTTTTCAAAAGCCAGTTCAGTTCTAAGATTTTGAAAACACTCACCTATGACTTCTTCAAGTACTTTTTTTTATATGTTTGATATTTATGTTTAAACTTGTGAAACTTTTGGAATTTGTTTTGATGCAGATAATGAGGCAGGAATCAGACGTTAATTTTTTTTTTTTTTCCTGAATGTAGAATCAATCTTCTTAAAACCACTTATGGAATAAGTAGCCACCTCCACTATATACTTCAATCCCACATGTTTTGAGGTTTGTATCTTTAATTCTCTGTTCTGTTAAACTATTTGACTTTATAATATCATCTTTATATTTGCTTTATAATATTTTAATAAATGGTAGTGCCAGTTCTCCATGGTTTTTTACATTCCTAAAGAAATATCCATGGGATTCTAATTAGAATTGCATTGTATTTGTAGATTAATTGGGCAGAGTCTTCTCACCCAGGAATAACTCTTCCATTATGTCCTTCAGGACACAGCCAGGATTCTTCTTTTAGGTTTTGCATTTGCTATTACAAATGGGATAATATTTTTTAAACATTACATCTTCTAACTGATTACAGCTGGACTATAACCAGTTATTGCTGGAGTATAATTGGTTACTGCTAGACTATAAAAACATATATAAGGGCTATTTAAAAATACTAATGTGGTATCCAGCCTGACTGAAATCTCTTATGATTTCTAATGGTTCTTCCTTCTCATTCATTCTCTCTCCTGCTAGGAGTGGTGGGCCTGCTGGATACATTCCTTTGGATACCTTTCTCTCCCATTCTCCCTCTCTCTCTCTAACTCATTTTCCATCTCTCATCTTCCCCACATGTATAGTTTGGGACAGGGGTGGGTAGGGGGTGGTTCTCCAGGTACTGCCCCCTCCACTGTCCTATCTGAGAATAAGGACAGACTGTCACTCACTTTATTTCCCTTCAGCTCTGGCAGGTGGATTTTCATATCTGATTTGACTCTAGGGCAACGGAAGACACCTCCTCCCCTCCAAAGCCTTTAAGCAGACAAAGGACTCTGTAGGAGGAATAAGATTCAATGTTCTACAGCACTGTAGGGTGACTATAATTAGCAAGAATTTATTGTATATTTTCAAATAGTTGGAAGAGAGGATTTTGAAAGTTCCTAGCCCGAAGAAAAGATTGATGTTTCAGGTAATGGATATGCTAATTACCCTGATTTGATCATAACATATTGTATACTTGTATTGAAATATCCCCTAGGGCCGAGCCCGTGGCGCACTCGGGAGAGTGCAGCGCTGGGTGCGCAGCAGCGCTCCTGCCGCGGGTTCGGATCCTATATAGGGATGACCGGTGCGCTCACAGCGCTCACTGGCTGAGCGCGGTGCGGCCGGTCTCAAAAAGGACAAAAAAAAAAAGAAAAAGAAATATCCCCTAAATATGTATAATTGTTATGAGTAGTCAAAAATAATAATAAAAAAGCAAACAAGCAAACAAAAGATTTAATTCAAGGCTTAAGAGAGCACTTGGGCACCTAACATAGTGCCAGCTTCATAGTAGGTTTTCAACAAATTATTTAAATAAATTATTGACTCTCGGGGGAGAGGAAGGCTGGCCAGTACAGGGGTCTGAATCCTTCACCATGGTGTTATAACACCATACTCTAGCCAATTGAGATAACCGGCCAGCCCCAAATGACTCTTAACCTGCAAAACACATCTGATCATTTTGGATGCAGTGTGGTCAGTGGAGAGAAGGGTTTTAAGAAGGGGCCTGGGAACATTTGTATTAAAGAAAATCACTCTGGCTGTAGTGTCAACAATAGATGAAAGCGGGACAGGTGTGGAAGAGAGAAGGCTGGTAGGAGGCGCCTGCAGCAGCCCAGGTGAGAGGAGGTGGTGCCCTAGACTGGAGAGCACAGAGATAAGCAGCAGGACTTCACACTGACTGGGTCTCAGGGGAGGCCGAGGGAGGGGTGGAGTTGTCCCGGGCTTCTGGCTGGAGCAACCGGAGGGGTTTGGTGGGTGGAGACTTTGAACCTGGCAGATGAAAGGATGTTCAAAGAAGTTAGAGTTTCCCTCTGGAACCACACGTTTCAGGTGCCTATGAGGTGAATGTGGGGACATTGCGAGCTGAAGTTTGAAATGTGAAAGGTATCCGGGACGGCATCTTTGAGGATGAGCTTGGAGAATGTATGAAATTGTTCAGGGGGAGGGCACAGAGTCAGTAAATATGTTCAAGGCAGGACAGCACAAAGGAAACTGAGGAGCCAGGAAGATGGGCAAGACCAGAGTACTTTGTACAGTGCTCGTTCCCAAGGCTGTTTAGTTATATCCTCTCCCTCTGAGCTTCTAAGTTTGTAAATCTGGAGGCTTATTGCTTTTGTTTGTCTGTTTGGGTGGCTGGCTGGTACAGGGATCGAACGCTGGACCTTGCTGTTACCAGCACCATGCTCTAACCAACTGAGCTAACCAGCCATGGAGGCTTATCGTTAAAGAGAAATACTTTTATGGGGGAGGGGGGAGGCAGTAAATCCCCAGTGCCTGTGATCTCTTTTTATCATTATCAGCCTTTCTTGTTAATTAGTAACTGTAATGAACTAGGTATAGAGAAAGAAGTTTTGGAATACAATGACTACTTGTTCACTTATTAGCTCTGTGAATTTGAGCAAATAATTTAACCTCTTCTAGCTTTGGTTTTCTCAACTGAATGTGGAAAAATGAAAACTTAGTCCACAAAATTCTTTTAAAGTAGAAATTCCTTCTCAACAGGCCCCACAATGGTCTGCGAGCATATTCAACCCCTATTTGTAGAGTGTCTGCTATGTGCCTAGCACTGTCATTCAAAGGCCTGGGAATAGTGGAGACCAAGACACACAAGGTCTGAGCTTACGTGGAACTTAATTTCAAAAGGAAGTAGACAACAAACAAGTTAGCCAATTCAATAAAATAGATTTCATGGTAGATATTCATCTAGAGTAGGGATGGGCAATTTTAGTGAGGATAGTCAGGGAGGGCCTTTCTGAGATAACAGCACTTGTTCTGAGACCTAAATGACCAGCTGTCCAGACACGTAAAGATCAGGAGAAAGATCATTCCAGGCAGAGGCAACAGGAAGGGCAATGACTTAAGCAGGAAGGAGCTCAGAGTTCGAGGAGAAAGGCCAGGGAGGTTGGTAGCAGATGTAGTGGTCTCCTGCTACCTTCCCACGGCTCACCGTTGCTCTGTGCCAGTGATACTCAATACACATTGTGCGTGCTGTTGGTGGATTAAATTAGACACGAATGATGGTTATCATTCAGCCAGTCTCAGTCTCCAAGTCTATCTTCCAGAATGAAATTGTATCTCTTACTACAGGCGGCAACCACCGATTATCCACACAGACGGATAATAATTTTGCATGCTGGCAGTAATGCTCAAAACATCTTCCAATTCCCTGTTCCCCTCTACTCACCAACTGTGTCTTTGTCTTGTCCCTGCTGCCTCTTGTAGATCATAACTACCATCTACTTTGGCTCTGCCTTTCCCCTATTCCACAGGACAAATGCTACGGTCAGTTGTATTCGTATGTAGGTATCATTACTGTCATCATCTCTTTTTCTTTTTCTCCTTTTTTTTTTTTGGTGGCTGACTAGTACAGGGATCCGAACCCTTGACCTTGTTATTATAACACTCATCCTTTTTTTCTTTTAACCAATTTAATCCAGGTGGTCCAGACTGCCTTCACCTCTTGAGGATAATTAATAGGCCTTTTATTTCTTCCCCTAGATAGTTTAAATTGTAAAATATAACACTCAACCAGAAAAGTACATAACATAAATATGCAGATTAGTAATTTATTTTAAATTATTTCTTACTATTTAAAAAAAATATTTCTTTTTTTTTTTTTTTTTCTTTTTTTTTTTTTTTTTCTTTTTTTTTTTTTTTTTCTTTTTTTTTTTTTTTTTCTTTTTTTTTTTTTTTTTCTTTTTTTTTTTTTTTTTCTTTTTTTTTTTTTTTTTCTTTTTTTTTTTTTTGTCTTTTGTCTTTTTCCGTGTCCGGCAATGGATCGCAACCCTCAGTGTTGCCCCCGTACCGGACCGGGGACCGGTAACGGGATCGCAACCCTTGGCGTTGCTCCCGCCCTTGCTCAGCCAGTGAGCGGGAACCAGTCTGTATGTGGGATCCGAACCCTCGGGTGGGAGCGCCGCCGTGCTTCCCAAGCGGCGCACTATCCAGTGCGCCACCAGGCCGGCCCCCAAAAAAATATATATATATTTCTTAATAACAAATCATTACAGGGCTGGCCAGTTAGATTGGTTAGAACACAGTCAGTTGGTTAGAACGCAGCCTTGTAACACGAAGGTCACAAGTTCTGATCCATGTACTGGCCAGCCACCAAAAAACAAAAACAAAAACAAAAACATCCTTACAAATTATTTTTACTTAACTATTTTGCAAAAATATTTCCATGTATCACATAATTTGACACATAAATTATAATCCATTTTCTATTATTTGCTGCTAATTCCTATGTACTTTCTTTAAACTATAAGCTGCTTCAGGTCAGGTATCATTTCTTAAGCACCTTTTCATTCTCTCCATTAGTGTATCCGTGAAACCTGAGAAACTTGTTAAAGTGAATATTCCCAGTCTGAGGTCAGGTATGCATTTTACATAAACCTATCAATTAATTCTGAGGTTGTACACGGACTACACTTTGATAATCATTATTTTCTACCCTCCCACAAGGATGTATTACATAACTAGAGTTGTTCAATAACTACCTAAACATCATTTTCTTTAACACCAGATATTCAGGGTTCTGATAAACACAGCATTTACTAAGTCTCTTTGTGAAATCCTCTAAATTAACTGGATTTATTTTCTTGTTAAAAAATAATTAAGCTAATTTAAATATTCCTGACCTACTCCCATCATCCCACTGGCAGATTTTGAAACATATCACTGCCTATTTCTCTTCTGGAATCCTTGCAGTTAAAACAAAACAAATAAACAAACATGCTCAATGGCCATTATCTCTGATAATCCAGAAAAACAGAGAAAAATTAGTGACAAGGGAGAATTAAATGAAGAATGTAGACTTTGGGTGTTGAATGTACTAAATTATCCGATGGGAAAAGCAGAAGAGGCAGTGAAAAGCAAGACAGAGTCAGCACTAGCAGGGTCAACCTTTACGTTTTTTTTCTCCCTTACATCAGCAGCATAAATACAATTAAGTAGTATGTGGACTCCAAGAGGAGTTAAACTAAAATTCATTTGCAAGTAAAAGAGAGAAAGGAGGTGTGGGGGAGGTGTTCAGGAGAGAAGAGGTAGAGAAAAACCACACAGTCCTATCAACGGGTGAATGGCCAAGTAAGTTCGGAGCTGCCTACTTGGTCACACTCACAGGAAGCAGGAAAGATGATGGACATGAAGGCAGGCAAATTGCTTTTGATATAATGTTAAATATACAGAATTTTATATAAATAAGGGTACTTCAAAAAGTTCTTGGAAAGATTTGTACATCTTTTCATTCTATTTTTCCATGAACTTTTTGAAGTACTCTTGTACTGCATGTAATTATGATTTTTAGAAACACTCATTGAAGATAAAACTAGAAATATGCACACCAAAATTCTTGTAATGGTTGTGTTAAGGTGCTGAGATTGAAGGAGATTAAAAACATTCTTTTAGACATTTCTCAAAAAAAGGCATACAAATGGCCAACAGGTATGTGAAAAAATGCTTAACATCACTAATCATCAGGGAAATGTAAATCAAAACCACAATGAGATATTATCTCACCCCAGTTAGAATAGCTATAATCAAAAAGATGAAAAATAAATGCTAGGGGCTGGCTGGTTAGCTCAGTTGGTCAGAGTGTGGTGCTGATAACATCAAAATCCAGGAGTCTATTCCTGTTCTGGCCAGCTGCCAGAAAAAAAGAAAAAAGAAAAGTTAAAAACAACAACAACAAAATCACTCTGGAGAGGATGTGGAGAAAAGGGAACTGTTATACACTGCTGGTGGAAATGTAAATTAGTACAGCCATTGTGGAAAAGGTTCCTCAAAAAACTAAAAATAGAACTACCATATGATACAGCAATTCCATTACTGGGTACTTATCCAAAAGAAAGGAAATCAGTATATTGAAGAGACATTCATACTCCCATGTTTATTGCGGCACTGTTAACAATAGCCACGATATGAAATCAACCTAAATGTCCATCTATCGATAAATGGATAGAGAAAATGTGGTATCTATACCCAAAGGAATACTGTTCAGCCACAATAAGGAATGAAATCCTGTCATTTGCAGCATGAGCCTGGAAGACGTTATGTTAAGTGAAATAAGTTAGGCACAGAAAGACAAATACTGCATGATCTGACTCATATGTGGGAGCTAAAAAAGTCGAGTTCATAGAAGTAGAGAGTAAACTGTGGTTACTAGATGCTGAGAAGGGGAGGGGAAGGAGAAATACGGACAGGTAGTTAAAGAATACAAAATTCTAGTGTCCTATAGTGGTGCTACCTGACTATAACTAACAATAACTTATTATATATTTTCAAATGGCTATCAGAGAGTTGTTAAAATGTTTTTTTTTTTTTTTGACAGCTGGCCAGTATGAGGATCCGACCCCTTGACCTTGGTGTTATCAACACTGCCCTTTAACCAACTAAGCTAAAAGGCCAGCCCTCAAATGTTCTCAACACAAGGAAATGAAAAATGTTTGAGGTGATGGATATGCTAATTATGCTGATTGGATCATTACGCATTGTATACATACATCAAAATATTACTCTGTACCGCATAAATATGTACAATTATTATGTGTCAATTAAAAAATTAAAAAAGTTTTTTTCTCTGTTTTTCAAATTTTATAATGTGGTTATATGTTGTGCAAATAGAAATTAAATTTACTTTCAAGCTCCTTCAAAGCATTTATTGAAAACTTGCTTAGTCTTGTAAGTGGGGAGCTCAGGTGGGGGTAGAGGGCTGGGTCGTACCACAACCCCCAACTAAGAATATGTAAGATACACATGCTTTCTTGGCTGACAGGTGTTCTAAATCTATTCTCTCAGAAGTCATCTTATTTCTTTTCTTGTCAATACTGCTCTTGAGGTTCATTTCAGGCTGCTTTAAATATACTGTCAGGTTTACTAAGGGCCTTTTGGTTTGCAAAATGAGCAAATTGCAAATAAGATGAAAAAACTTATAGACAGAGAGAAAATACTTTAATTTTTACTTTTTTTGGGGCAGCTGGCAGTGTGGGGATCCAAACCCTTGACCTTGGTGTTTATAAGGCTGCGCTATAACCAACTGAGAACTAGCCAGCCCTTTCTAATTTTTAAATGCAATTGGTAAAGGGAGGTGTTGTGAGTTGAATTGTGTACTCCAAAAAGATACACTGAAGTCCCAACCCCCCAACCTGTGAATGTGACCTTATTTGGAAATAGGATCTTTGCAGATATAATCAAGTTAAAATGAGGTCATGCTGATTTGGGGGTTTGGATCTTAACCCAATAACTGATGTTTTTATAAGAAGAGTGAAGTTTGAACAGGAACAAGGGGGAGATGGTCATGTGAAGACAGAGGCAAAGACTGTAGTGACACATATACAAGTTAAGGAATACCCAGGATTGCAGGCAACCAACCTGAAGCTAGGAGAGACAAGGAAGGATCCTCCCCTAGAGGCTTCAGAAAGAGCATGGCCCTGTCAACACCTTGATTTCAGCCTCCTCACCTCCAGAACTGTGGGAGAACACATTTTTATTGTTTTAAAACACCTGGTTTGTGGTACTTTGTTATGGCAGTCCTAGGAAACTAGTCTAGGGTAAAATGTCAAATACATTTATGCTGGAAAAAAGTACGAAGGTGATCTTACCCTACTCAGGAAAATGGGAATTTTAAGGCAGTTGAAACAGTGACTGTCTTTGCTGACACTACCATCTTATATGAGAATTACCAAAATATCTTCACTGTCCCGGGTCACACTGTCACACTGTCACACTGCAGCCAGAGTGAGCTTTCTAGAATCTGATCATATTACCCCCCTGCTTGAAACCTTCATTAGTTCCCTCACTGCCCCCACAAAAATATCCTGACTCCTCTGGTGGCTTCTCACCCCACTCATTGCCACTCCCTGCCTCACACTGCTATTCCCTATGCGCCTGGAACATCTTTTTCCCTTTGGCCTCGTTGCCTGGCCAACTCCTATTCGAACCTTAGGTCTCTATGTAGATGCCCTTTCCTGTTTAGTTGCCCTCCCAGGTGACCCCGTAGCATGCCATAATTTCCCTGGCACCACACTGGCACTGAGTCACCCTCCATCCCAGCTACTCAAAGTTGCCCACAGACCAGAAGCAGCATTATCACTAGTTTGTTAAAGATGCAGAATCTCAGGTCCAACCAAAGTTCCAGAATCAGATGTGCATTTTAACAAGGCACTCAAATGATTCTTATTCACATGAAATTTGGGAGGTACTAGTCTGTCCACCTTAGGTTCCATAGGGGCAGGGAGCACTGTCTTCCCAGAGCTTAGCAGAATGTCTGTCTTAAAATAGAGATTTAATTGATGAATGCATCCAGGTATTTCTGGTCAACAAACATGCTATGAAGGAAAAAAAGTTCCTTTTTGTTGGAATAAATAGAATCAGATCTATAGTTTCTACATTTCTTCACAGGCTTCCTCTAAATCCCCCTTCATTCATCGCTCATATTCTCTTGTTTAGTTGTCAAGCTCTATTTTCTGCATGAAATACATGACTGTCACTAATCATGTTTGCTGTTGTGTGTATGTTTTATAATTTTTTAACACTCTAAGCAACAACATAGACATGGCTGGATTTGCAATGTCATTTTTGAACTTGGTGCATGAAAAAAGATTATCTGGTAATAATTTTTAAAATTGTCATTGTCAAGGGGCTGGCTGTTTAGCTCAGTTGGTTAGAGTGCAGCTTTATAACATCAAAGTCACGTGTTGGGATCCCTGTACCAGCCAGCCGCCAAAAAAAAAAAAGAAAAAAAAATGTCATTTTCAGCAGTTGTATTTCTTAAAAGAAAGAGCAGGGGATTCTAAAATTTCATGATAAATCTTTATTCATTATTTCAAAAGCTCCAAAGGCCAAAATATCCCCCATGTTTATATTTCTTGCAAGCCCAACATTAAATGATACATCCCTTTTCTAGAGAGTTACACAGTCAAGAGAGGCTTTTCACACTCTGCTTCTAATTCTCTTAATAGAATGTTGGATATAAAAGAGTTTATGGACCATTTCAAATCCAAAGTCATAAAAAGTCCTCCATAATCCAGCTGATTTTTACCCATTTCTGAAAGCCACATCCCCCCACTTCTCTTCTCCCTTTTCCTCCCACCAAGTTGAATTTGCAATTCCCTAAAAGGCACAGCTTGCCCTACTGTTTGTATCCAGTATGGGTCAACAACCTTTTATAATGATAATGTTAGAGGACAAGATTGACACACCCTTTGTTGGTAAATGTGTATGTAATTCGCTTTTCTTTTGTTGAGTATATTCATTGCATTTCAGGGTCCACAACAGGAGCAGAAGTTTACTAATTTATGCAATCAGGAAGTTAACGGTGCTCCTTGTGTATTAAGTCAAATCTCCACTGGGCATCCTGCGTCATGTGGTGATAACTCCTGAATTCGGTCCACTCTTACTCCTACGTATTTACCACACTCAAAAACACCCAACATCAGCCTCAAAACTAAGTTGCTTAAACTCAAGGCTAGTTTTGTTCCGTGCTTATAGCACTGTCTTTACCTTTTGCAGGGCCAAGCCATAAATAAATATTTGCTGGTTTGTGTTGATTGAATGGTTCAAAACAAATAAACAAGCTCAAATGCCTACTGGGCCAGATAATGCAAATGAGAAAAGCAAACAGCAGGCACTGCCGGTGAACAAGAGTGCCCAAGGTCCCTCTAACGGGGGTGGGTCCACTACATTTCTAGCCTACTCTGCACTTTTGGAAAACGATCCCAGGTTGTCAGGGTTTCTGATTTTCCAAGAGATGTCGTAAGTCCAGGATTTTGATGCAATCTTTCAAATTTTATTTTTTCAAGTTAATTGATTAATTTTGGGGTCGGCTGACTGAACAGGGATTCTCAATTTTTAGATGCTGGTAATCAATTCGAGTTTTCACAAGACATTTTACAGACCAATACTCTGAACCAAACCAAGCACGTTTAGGGAGCCCTCGCAGCTGTAAACCAATTTGCAACCTGAGCATTACGTAGCACAGATAATACAGAAACCCATATTTTCTAAGAAACAGCGATTGCCGGGAAGGCCAGTGGGTAAGAACTCGTGCTGCCTGCGCACCTGCCTGGGTTCAGGCGCTGCTCTCTGCCTATGGGAATTTGAGCAGTTTACTTAACCTCTATAAACCTGTTCCTGCACCTGTAAAGTGGCCACGACGGTAAGAATGCCAGCTTCTGAGGGTGGTTTTGTGGACGGGATAAGAAAATGCGTGCCTTTAGAGTGAAGTGGGCCTCAATACCTGTTAACTATTCCTCTTCTGAATAACCGAACGTTGTGCAGATAATTTCACGTTCCCAGATATATCATTCCTCCCTCCACGAAAGATCTGAACGTTTTCTATATGATGACCCACTCTTTTGGGGGTTAATAAGCACCCAAAACGAGCAATATCGACCTATCCAGAGGCAATATGATCTGCGTCTTAAAATCACCGTCCTAACCCAGGGCCGAACTACCCACACTCTTCCGAGTTCGAAGTTTTCTTTTCCGAACTCTCCCGGGGCTTGTTTACGGAAGTCCCCAATTGCTAATTTATGATAAGGACCCGGCGCCCCTCCCTCCCCGCCGCCAGCGCTCCCCCTGGGAAAACCTGCCTCCGCCACTCCCAACCTCCGCCGCCACCGCGGCCGACCCGACCTCCGGAGCTTGCAGCTTCTCCAGAAGACCCCTTCTCCTCCAACCCCCGTTTGATAAGGAACTCATTTCGGGGCTCAGCAGGGTCTGGCCCGCCGAGCGCCCTGCGCCCCCCGCCGCGGGTCCGAGCAGGTGGCGCTCGGCGGAGGTTTCCCGCACCAGCGGGCTCCAGCGCTCGCTCTCCGCCGGGCGGGGACAGGGGCGGGCCCGGCGTCAGGTTTCCCTACGTCACCGAGGAAGTCCCTGTAAGAGCAGAGCGCGGGCCCGGGTGCCGGGACCTTAAAGGTTCCCGCGTGCGTGTGGAGTCTACTCGGCAGCTCCGCGTGTCCCGTCCTCACCCCATCGCGGCGTGCCTACAGCACTTATCGCGGCTTGCCTACAGCACCCACCGCGGCGTGCCTACAGCACCCACCGCAGCGTGCCTACAGCACCCATCGCGGCGTGCCTACAGCCACCCATCGCGGCGCACCGTCACCATCCCATCGCGGCGGTGCTTGCGGCGATGCCCGGGAGGAAGGCGCGTAAGATCGCTCCACCGAGCCCACCGCGGGCTCCGGCAGGTACGGACCCCCCAGGCCGGGATCGAGGTCTCGGGCGGGGCGGGGTCAGCCCGTCCGGGCTCGGGCCCAGACTGCACAAAACCTTGAGGTCGGGCCAGGTCTGCTCCTCCTGCAAGTTCTTCAGGGGGTTTTCCCAGGACTGCCGAGGTGGCGAGGGAGGGAGCCCGGCCTGGAAATAGGATGCGCTTGCATCGTAGCCGTGGCAGAAAGTTTCTTCCCTTCTGCCCTTCCCACCTCCCCGCTCGCCCTTTCCCGGGGCCACGGGACGAAAAGTGCAAGTGCAGGCGGCTGCCCGGAGGAGACAGTCACAGCAGGTGCGGGCAGGAGAGGGCTCCGAGAGCCTCGTGGCCTCCCAGCACTTCCTGAGACAGGTCCTCTTCCTCCGAAGTCGACCTTTGAGGGCCCCTGATGGGTAACCACTGCCCTCACCCCCGACGGGGACAAAAGCAGGAATTCACCCTGCTACTATCACAGCTCTCCCTCACAGGACTGGTGAGGGTTTATGGAGGCCCCGCAAGGACCCTTGTGTTTAGGAGCCTAGGAAGTTTTCCCTCTTTGCTAAGAGTATAACATTTTAACAATCAATGGGGGTGGGGGGAAGGATAGGAGAATAGGAGTTGGTCCCCTACCTTTTTTTGTCCATCTATTCCCAACCCCCACCCCCATCTTACCACACACACGCAACACCATCCTAATTCTTCAGCTCATTTTTACCCCACCCCACCCCTTTTTAAAAAATCTTACCAAAGAAGGCAGTTAAATATTGTAGCAAGGAAGGCAGCAAGGAATCCATGTAGGTCATACTGCTATTGCATCAGACGGTAATAGGCCCTTTTCAAATTTAGTTTCATTTTATAGAGCTCGTGGGGCGTGCAAAAGATGTGGTGCATTGCAAATGTGACTTTGGCTTAGGTTGGCACCAGGCTGCTTTCTTTGCCTCTTGCGTGGCTCTTGCTGTGCCCTCCTTTTGTGATGTCCGAGAGTTCTGACTATGTTCCTGAAGGATCTAACCTGAGCATACATAGCTCACTTCAGTCCGACTAACTTAGTTCCCAAAAACAAGGGACAGCAGAAAGTCCCCCTTAAACTTGATTAGACATTAGATATGAATACATTTATAGATGTGCAACTGCAAAAAAAAAAAAAAAAATTGAAGAAACAATTGGGATCTATTCCTGCAAATTTTTTTTTCGAAAGGAATAGTTTTTCCTCTTAGAATTCAGAGTTTTCAAAATCGTATGCAGAATGATATTGTGCTTTTTAAAGAACTGTATGCTAATATTTTTCCACTCACTGAAAAGAACATGTTTCTGTAAATACTTCTTAAAATGTTAGACTCTGTAATCCCTAAAGAATAGCATCTTATGAGCGCTATTAGATCTCTTGGTGTAGGGATTAGGGAAGATTTCACTCAGCTTTTGTAGAGAAAGAAATTGGTTGAAATGTAGATTTTAAAAACTGCTTTACTATATATTTGCAGTTGACATATTTTGAGCCTAACTATACAGTCTATTTATAAAACACATCAAATTTTAATTTGTAGTAATGATGATTTTTACTGTTCACAATCATGATTTTAAAGTGGGCCCCAAAACCCCGAGTTGCTATTTAAAATGTTCAAGAAAGTTGAAATTGTGTTCAATATAGATTTAGTGTTAATTTCATTTTCTGAAAAAGTTTAGTTGGAAAATTTCTGAAAATAATACTAGTTTAATTAACTATAATAATCAGATAATTGAGTATCTCAATTCTAAGTAATAAGCACGTGAATTAAATATTACTTATTTTTTGCTTCATTCATGTTCATAAAAGCAGTGGATTGGTACAGATTGGGTTCATGGGAAGAAGTTGGCTTACATTAAAATGTAAATTTAAAAATCATTTTAGAGAGTGTGGGCTTAATTTTGGAATAAGAATTTGAGTCTTTTATGAGAAAATATCAGTTTTTTAATGAGGAAAAGATTACATCAGATTTGCCATCTAATCAGGGCATAATCTAAGCCATGAATTATTGCTATTGAAAAGCAAATCCTACTTGAAAACGACACAAGTGTTTAGAATTTGAATTCTGTTCCCCAACCAACCTTAAATGAGGAAGGGATGACATCACCTGAGGCCAGTAAAGGTGACTAACGTTATTCTTTGTAGTATTTGACACATGAAATTTCCTTATTTGTAAGTAAAATAACACTTGCCTTATTCAGAATGCTTTTAAAAAAAATTTCAAAGTAAATGTCTTTATTCTTAACTAGTTTTTTGCTAGTGAGTCACAATGTGTGTGTATGTCAGTGTCTGCATGGTGCGTTTTAAGTAGTCTCTCTCACGTTCAGAAAACAGGTGCCCAAAAAGCTAAAGTTATGAGAAACACTTCCTGGGGTACTCAACTTTGGGTGTATTAATTCTCGCTGTTACAATTTGGAATACTCTTAATCTAATTTGTATGTTTTGCTTTTCTTTTCAGAGCCTGAAGTTGAGTGTGCCAATCAACTCCGGAGAATTGGAGACAAACTGAGTTTCCGGCAGAAACTGCTGAATCTGATATCTAAACTCTTGCCTTCAGGAACATGACTTCTTCAAAAGCTTTTGCATGAGGAGACTCTTAAAAAAAAAGTTTCTTCAGTAGATGGAAATTTTGTCAGTTAGAGGAGAGACTGCATTGTAATTGAGAGGAATGTGACGGAGCGGTCATTTGCTTTTGGATACCCTTGGAAAGGGAAGATGAAATACATCAAAAATGAATTTCTGTTGGACGTTTCCCAGAAGTCATTCTTTGGGATGTGAGGACATCTTATTAAACCTTGTTTATTTTATTACTTTGTTTATTTTAAAGCAAGAATGGAAGAGCCTTGAAAATAGGACAGTGATTATTAATACATTTCTTTTTTGCTTAAGAGAATTATTCTAGTAGTTTTGCTGAAGATTGCTCTCCAACTTAGTGTAAGAGAACTTATTAAATGATTAGACTGGGCAGCGAGAAGATACAGTTCAGTGTTTTTGCTTTTCAATGACAACTCCAGAACAATGTATAGTACTGGGTTTACATGTATTATCTTGCTTAAAATGAAAAATTTCATTCTGAGAACACTGAATGTCATGCTGAAAGTAGATTTTATAGGTCACTACAAAGTGCAAAATAATTTGATAATTTGTTTCTTTTGCTTCTGAATGTTCATATGACCTTGAGCATTAATTGGAAAGTATGGAATACTGGAAAGTAACTGAAAAAATTGGATGGAAGTATACGTGGGTTACTTGATGCCAGTAAAAACTCTTGCAGATTGCATATTAAATGATAAAGAGCATGGGGATTTTGAATAAACAGGGCTAATAAAAAAAAAAGGAACTTGACTTTTTAATTGATATAACTAAGACTTAGTAAAACAGATAATCAGAAGTAACTTGGTAAGAGAATGAGTGTTTCTAAAAATTTATAAAATGCGTTCTCACATTAGTGAGTGTGCATCCTATAAAAGTGATCTTTTAAGAGAAACTAAGAATGTTTTTATAATTGGGATATACTTTTCTTAAAAAAGAACAAATATTTCTCATCCCAAATGAAAATCCCATATATACATACATGAAAATATATGTATACACACACATATATCTAGATAATGTGCATTAGAATAATATGTAAGTTCTTAGAAGGGTTTTGTAAGTTTCATTTTTTATCTATCTGGGGTATATATAAACAAAGTCCCCAAATACCTATAAAAGAAATAATAATGTCATGATTGAATTTCAACAGGAATAATCTTATTTATTTTACCTATTTATAAATAAAATATTTTTGTTTAGTTTGAAAATGTGTTTTTAAGTTAAATTTGTATTTTTGAGTTATGAGACAGGGTTTCATAACTACTTGAATTTTTACAGTAAGAATGTCTTATATAGGCTGTAGTCACTTTAGATAAATTACCTCACATATGCTTTTATTCAGTATTACTTAAGGTTGTTTATTTAGTTGCAAAGATTTTTTTTTTTTTTTTTTTTTTTTTGTGACTAGAGGCAGATATTTTGCCACGTCGGTATTTATGTCTGTAACTATTTAAATGTATATACACAAAAGTTGATACTGTGACAGTAAACTATTAAAAATGATCACCGTTCTTTGTGTGTTTATTTTTTCATCATGTAAGTTAAGTGTTAATTATCAAGCCAACATATTTTAACTGATTTCCATAAGCAGGCATCTTTTGACCATCACCATCTTCTCTGTTCTAGTTCTGTGGTAGGAATAGAAAACACAGGGGCATTTGGTATGGTTTCTGCTGTCAAGGGGCTTACATAGGGGCTTACTTTTTAATTGGAGTGGGGGGGAATAGTGAAATAGGAAATAATTGCCAGGAATAGGTCTTGAGTTGCTGGGTGTCTCACATGAATACCCTGAGTGATTTATTTAAAATAGCTATAGGGATTCATGATCTAATTAGACATATTATGAGCCTTGTCTTTGACTGCTCCTGGGTCTGCTAGACAAGAGGAGCTGCTCTGCAGTTTTTTTAGGTGACCTCATGCTTCTCCCTTCCTCTGCCGCAGCTCTAGAGCAGCAAAGATTACTTCATCTGAAGCTAGTCATGTGCAGAAGCAGGCGTAACTCAATGGCCTTCCTGTTTGACTGTGAGAACTAAAAGATAACCCTAGATTGTCGCTTGGATCTAGGAGTCACATCTTCCCCCCACCTCTGCCCTCAAAAAGAGTCTGCTGACATCATGGAATGTAAATTGCCTTGCTGAAGTGGGGTGGTGTGGATAGCAAGGAGTTATTGGAGGAAAAGAAAAGCCTAAGAGCTGTAGGATGCAAGGCTCAGAAGATACATAACAATGCAGAGAGGAAGAGCTTTGTATTGCAGGAGTTGGAGGGGAAGATTGGCTTCAGAAAGGGCGGAGTCAGTCTGTGTGATTTGACTTGAGGGTTGTTGGAAAGGCGACTCCTGTCTCTAAGCCTTTGCATAGCCAGAATTGTTTTGCTAAAAGTACTCTTTTTGCTCTTTTATGTAAGGAGTAGAACATGAAGGCTTAGGCGCAGGTTCATAGTCTTCATATATAAAAACTACATATTTTTTTGAGAAGCATATTTTAATGTTAAATTCCCAAGGGGCTGGCCGGTTAGCTTAGAGCACAGTGTTATAACACCAAGGTCAAGGATTCAGATCCCTGTACCGGCCAGCTGCAAAAAAAAAAAAAAAAAAAAAAAAA
>NW_007733309.1:27989-51885 GCF_000696425.1 Galeopterus variegatus | reverse complement strand
AAAAAAAAAAAAAAAAAAAAAAAAAAAATTCCCAAGATGCTCACGTAATTGTTATTGTGTCTGTTGACTGACAAACTACTAGCATTTTAATTATATTTAAAAGAAAACCTCAATAGTGCATATATTTTAGGAGTATCTATTTATGTATCTATTCATGAATGAGAAAAATTGTTCTTCAGTCTAAAAACTGTATGCTATGATTTGGGTTTTAGAATCCCTTGCAATAATTACAAACTCCCTCCTGCCCTGCTTCCTACCCTCACTCCCCATCACTGGGCAGGAACAGCATAAATGGTAAAAATCCTTTTAAACTCATCAAACCTTTGTCAAAGGGGAGGATCTATCAGGAAGATAACTGATGCCTTAAAAATAGAACGGTGACTGAGGGTAGTGTGATGCACAGAGCACCCCACTTTGGAATCCTGAAGCTGGACTTTCAAGGCAAAACCAGTCATGAGCCATGTGGCCTTGGGCTGGGCCACTTCTCTGAGCCAGAGTTATTCTGAAATCAAGAGACCCAGATCACCTTTAAGGTGCCTTGTGGTTTGAATCAGAAAGTGGGATGTCAAGGGGGTCTGAAGAAGGCCTCCCACCACAGTTCCAGCCCTACTAGCTCCCACATCTGACTTCTTTTCACACAGTATAAAAGGAACCTGAAGGGTTTGCAAAGAGAAGCAGGGAGGTGGAATTTTAAAAGTCCCCCCCCCAAAAAAAATCTGTTTTCTAGATTCTTCTCCCAACTATTGATTCTAAATCTCAGAGGAATTTGGGTGGCAACTTCTTGGATTTGGAGTATTTTCTTGGACATGAGAACTCCCCGTGCATTCTGGTTTCCCTGGTGGTGGTGTCACTGTTGGAGCTCCTTTTTATATGTAGCTGAAAATAGCTGGGGTCACCTGACAGACACACCCTATGGTGGTATAATCACTTGCATGTACTTAAGTAATAGGTCATGGTTAAAGAGGAAAACCTTTGTTAAATCAATCCAGGCACTAACTTTAGTTTCTCTTTTAAGATTAGCAAATTTAGAGTCAAACATTAACACTCACCTACAATTTCTTCTCATATTTTTTTCAGATATGTTATTCTTCAAAACAACAGAGAATTGGGAGAGTTGATAAGAGTTATAGGTGGGGATTTAGTATTCCTTTACTTATAAGTTATTAACCACAATCTCTGGGTCCCCCCACCCGCCATAGGCACACTGTATGCTCCTTGTGATTAGAAACTGCACAATGCAAGGAGCCTGGGCTTGGGTTTGAATTGTGCAATAGAATAGCACAGAACAACATAGAATGTGCAAATAACCCCTTGATATCTCTTGTATTTTAGAAAAAGGCTTCTATTCTTTTGTCATGCTCTCTCACTATGATCTCTACTAGAGCTTATCAGATTTGCTCATTTCCAACTTCAGGTCTTTACTCAGCTATTTTCAAAACCACAGTGTACCTCTCCCCATAACTGTCATTGTCTCTGGCTTTGAAATCAGCCTGTCATTTTGCCACTTACTCTTTGTGTGACTCTGGATAAGTACATGATTTTTGTTTTCTTATAAAATGTTGTAAAATATAACTATTCAGACCATCGTGAAAATCAAACGAGATGAGAATATGTGCATAGTGTCTGGCACTTAGTGCCCAGTAAATGTCAGTTAACTTTCCCCTCAAGGTGGGGGGTTAGAGATTAGCTTTTCTACAAAGCTATGGGAAAATCTTGCTCAGTTAAGAGTATTAGACTAAAACGAAACCCTTTGAGGGAAGGTGGCAGGGCAGTGAGGGAGCTGGAGGGAAAGGGGCAGTTTTTCCCTTGATGAGGCTGTTTTTAGTTTGTAAACTCTTAGGGATGGTAAACCATTTATTTTCACCCTGTATAAAACAGGTTTCACGAATGCTATTTAACTGTCCGAAGCCACTTGTCTGTATTTATATAAAAATTCAGGTCCTGATTTACATAATATCACCTCAAGAGATAGAAGGAAAGTAGCTGCCTAGTTATTTTGTATTTGGGTACGGCCAGATTTGGGGAGGGTGGGTTTTCTAGCCGGGAATCTTGAAGGGCTCTCCCCTGAGATGAGACTGAAAATTTGTTAATTTGGAAAACAGAGACCACATCCCAGCTGCTTTGTTTTTGGTTTTAGGGAGCCAGAGTTGCATTCATTCACAGGGGATCCATTGTGCTACTTGGAACCTGTATTGATATGAACAAAATTCCACAAGATCAATACTACCTACAGATGGCCCTTGTGTGCCAGGATCTTTAGAAACATAACTGTATTATCTCTAGTGCTCAGAACACTCCTATTCGGGAGGTATGATTATCTTTCTCATTTTATTGCTGAGAGAGCAGCCTCAGAGAATCAGCAATTTCCCCAACTGGCAAATGAGACACAGGATTTGCACTTGGGCCTTTCTGAGCTCCAAACTCTCTTCTTTTGCAACCACAATACAGCTGCCTTCCAGCGTGTGCTTGGGGGAGGGGTCCTCATCCCAGAGGGAGACTAGTTTGTTTTCTAATCTAGCACCTCATTATGTTTTACACCCCTGGGTTTTCTGAGGGTGGAGGTTTGATAGTTACGCCTGCTAAGTGAAAAAAAAAAAAGACTGATAAAGTGCAGCACCTGTTTGCATTCCTCTCCTGTACAGGGGCTTTCCGATCTCCAGCAATAAAATGGGACCTGGGTAAACTGTCTCACCTTATTCCGAGAAGCCAAATCGCGTCAGGCGGGGAAGGCAAAGCCGCATCTTATATCCCTGCAGGAATGTTGTGGTAGGAGGACAGAATTAATTCTGCATGGTACACTACCCCTTGGCGAGCTTTTTACCAGCTAAAGGCAAAACAGCACCCACTGAGACAGACCTCCACGAGCTACATGTAAACAGGAAAGAAAAGGATTAAAAGAAGCCCGTCAAA
Source organism: Galeopterus variegatus (assembly GCF_000696425.1). Lineage (NCBI taxonomy): Eukaryota > Metazoa > Chordata > Mammalia > Dermoptera > Cynocephalidae > Galeopterus > Galeopterus variegatus. The sequence goes on along the minus strand of NW_007733309.1, from coordinate 48,975 downwards.
ACAGCAACCTGTGTGCTTTGTCCACAGCCCAGCAGTATCTGTCCGCCCCATTTCACGAAGTCGGGCAGAAGTTAGGAAAGAAGACGGAATTGTTGCCACCAGTTTTTTTAAAAAAAACAAACAATAGAGACCATGTAAATTAACCAGTCCGTGTTTTTGATGATTCCTTCTGGACAAGTGCTGAGGGTGGGGCAGAAATCCACAGGTGGGTGGTTGGTTACGAAATCCTTTGGTTTTGAGTCAGGACAGAGTAAGGACACGCCCCAGGGCCGGTATCATAAATATTCAGCCGGGCTCGGCCAGCGCCTGCGCCTGCGCCCTGGGCGGAGCAGGGGGTGGGGGAGGGGCCAGGAGGCGCGTGCACCTGAGACGCGGGAAGGAGCAGGTGGGGGCCCGGGCGTCCCTCTGGCGGAGGGGCCTGTGCACTTGGGCGAGTACTTTTGCTTGGTAATAAAGCTCCGTCATGTTCTCTTTCTCTCTCTCCCTTTCCTTTTGCTGGTCCCGTGAAAGATTCTTCTTTCATGGGCCATGAACAGGGATATGCCGTCCAATCTTTTTAGTAAGAGATTCCCTGATGCTTCAGGAAACACACATTTAACAATTAATCAGAAAAACACTCCCCTTTTCCCATCTGAGAAAAACGATGACACTTTGAACACAATATAGCACTGGCAACTACAGTGAGAAGACTCCTTTTGAAATTTTTACTGGTGTCACGTGAAAAACAACAGGTTTCTGAGAATTGCCAAATTAAGAGTAAAACTTTAACTTTCAAAATGTAATTAATAGAAGAATATAAGGAAGTCAGGCTGATAGTCATAGATGACTCTTTAGCTGCCAGGGAAGCCAGGGACCTTTCCTGGGGCGGTGGAAAGTAGCCAGCCTGAGGTGATAAATCTGGGCTTTTCTTCCAGACTTATTACCTTAGAGGAAAAAGGATAGTAATAAGGCACGGGTGAGCATACTGCAAACCACGCTATTTTTAGAACACGGTGGCTAAATGCGAAAGTGTTTGAAAACAGACTCTGCTATCATTTTCAACCCAAACCATTTTACAGTTACAGCAGAAGTCTCTTCATGAAAAATATTGTGAGTGGGCCATAGATATCAGCTCTTGTAATTATGGCAGCATTTTATTGTCTCATCCTAAAAAGGATATGGAATGCTTTTTGATTCTGGTTTGCCTGAGACTGTCCTGTTTTAAAACTGAAAGTTCCTTGTCCTGGAAATGCCCTCAGTTCTTGGCAAACTGACACAGTTAGTCACCCTTGTATAGAAATAATGTGATTCCATGTGTTCTTCTAACATCTTTAGCCCTGAGAATTTTCTGGTAAATTATACACCACTTCCCTCCTCCCCCCTTTCCTTTTCAGTGGATTAAACTTTGTTCTGGGAATGATGTATAATTATCTTTTACATAAGTTTTATACAGTTGTTTCTGAACCATTTATCCAATGTTGGTTTTCAATGGGTTTTTTCTTTTTTAATTTTAATTGACACATTGTAATTATACATAATTATAGGGTACAATCTGATGTTTTGATATATGTTGGGAAATAATCAGGTTGGGGTAGTTAAGGTATCAATCACCTCATGCAATTATCATTTCTTTGTTTCTCTTACTTTTGACTCATTTATGAGAAGGGGATAATCATAACTCCCCAGTGCTGTGCCTATCATAAGTTTCCAAAGGGCATTAAAAGATACCATGGGAGCAAATTACTCAAGTTAATCAGGAAAACTAGCCTGGGTCTGGAAGTTAGTAAGCCCGCGATAAATGGCTCCTGAAGAAAATAATTTGGGGCATTACAAAGAGTTTACAAAAACCAAATGTTATCATGGATGTTATTGCAATTTCAACACACATACTGAGTGAAGAGACGAAGAAAGCTTCCCCCTGCCTTACAGACTTTACAGCTGAGTTGCAGAGACAGATGAGCACCACCAGGCAAACCTCTGCAAATGGTCCAGAATGAACATTATAAACCAATGAAGTGTTCACTGGAAAAAAATTAAAAATCAAGTAAGATCAGTTATTTTTTATTTCAAATAAAGAAAGGTGTTGTTTTCACTATCAGATAAATTATTTCACTATCACAATCACCAGAAGTCTTAATGGGCAGATTTACTAAGTTATCTTTGGGACTGCTTCTCCAAAAGCTAGTTTTCTTGGTTGACTTCCTCAAATAGACTGTATTTTTATCATTTTGTAATCTGTCTTCCATCTACGTTTTTTTCCACCATAGATACTGTTTTCTTAAAGGTCACTTGTGGTCTAATTGCCACATCCCAAGGCCTCTTTTTACATTGCATCATGCTTAACCTCTGACCATCACCTTCTCCTTCACACATATGTAATTAGCACATGACTTCATGTACCTTGAATGCTCTTCACTCTTAGTAGCAAGTTCCTCTTCCTTCTTGTTCTCTAAATGTCAGTTTCACAAGGTTCCTATTTCAGCCATGTTATCCAAGAATGATGACCACATGTGTCCTCTTTAAGCTAATTGATTTCCAATTATCATTTCCCTCTGGCATGTCCCCCCTGCCTCTGTCTCCCTGCTAGATTTCTTCACTTTCTAAGATTTGTTTATGCATTTCATCAGCTTTGGATTCTTTTCCTTCTCTCTCTCTCTCTCTCTCTCTCTTTTTTTTTTTGTTGTTGCTCAAAGCTCTGTTGTTCTTCAAGGCCCATGTCAAAATCTATTTCCTTTGAGAAGTCTTTTCAGATTGCCCAGATCAGAAAGGACATTCTATCTTTTGGGTTCCACACTGCATTAAAAAAAAATCACGATCCAACACTTATTTCATTCACATTTATGTTAGTTGTTCTATGTCTGACTCTCCAACTTGATTATAAACTCCTACAGGTATAACAGATGTAATTTATTTTTTTACCCCCTGCTTCACTTAGCAAAGTTGCATTCATTCATTTATTCACTCATGCGTTCATTTATCCATGGAATATTTTTTAACCATATGTGTCAAGGACTAGAGATACAAAGATAGAATAACCAAGAAGCATGCTATAGCCTCAAATGTCTCAAAGTCTAGTGGGGACATCAACTCAAAAACAAACAATTGTAATTAATCCTGTCAGTACAGTGTTAGGAGGTGAGTACAAAGCACTGTGGGAGCTTTGAAGAGGCTCACAAAGTGTGTGTGTGTGTGTGTGTGTGTGTGTGTGTATGTGTTTTGCAGGAGATATTAAAATCTTCATAAAATAGATGCTGCCTGAGATGATTGTATTAGTTGCATATTGCTGTAACAAATTACTCCAAAATTTAGCAGCTTTCAACAACACGCGTTTTTTATCTCATATGTGGATCAGGATTCTAGGCATGGAGTGGCTGGATTTTTTGCTTCAGAGTTTCTCACAAGGCTTTGATCAAGGTGTTAGCTATGGCTGTATCTGAAGGCTCAAATGGAGAAGAATTCAACTCTAAGCTCTCTGGTGGCTGTTGGAAGGACTCAGTTTCTATACCATTGTTGGCATAAAGGTCTCAGTTTCAACTGGCATTTGGCTAGAGGCCACCCTTGATTTCTTGCAACCTGGGCTTCTCCAGCTTGCTTCATCTAAACAAGCATTTGAGAAGAACGAGAGAGAGAAAGAGAGTACAAACAAGATAGAAGTCACAGTTGTTTATAACCAAATCATGGAAGTGATTTCCCATCACTTCCACTGCATTCTATTTGTTAGAAACCAGTCACTAGGTCGGTCCCACCCACACTCAGGGTAAGTGGATCACACAGGGTGTGAATACGAAAAGTTGGGATCCATTTTTAAAGGCTGTCCACACCACCACAATGAGTCTTAAGGAGTGAGAAGTTAACAATGCATATTACTCAGGAACTGGTCTGAGCAGATGCATGAGGAGAAGAGCATGCATATGAGACACTTTGGTGCTGCTGGCCCTTAATGCTGAAGGCAGGAGAGGTAGGGCTTGAGGCTGGAGAGAGAAGCAGGGCCTGGTATGTCATATTAAGGGGTTTGGACTTTACCTTGTAGGATGCTTATGCTAGTATAAGCAGGGAGTAACTGGAAAGTAGATATTTTAAATATCTCAATCTGGTACCTATATAGAGGATGGATTTGAGGGGGATGAATCTAAAATCTGGGAAACCAAAGAGGAGATTGCTGTAGAAAAATGATGAAGGCCTCAGTGTTGGCAGGTGTTAAGGGTAGGAGAAGAGGGAATGGATTTGAGATATAAAAAAGAGGTAAAGGTTTACTTTTATTTACTATATCTGTGGGCTCTCAGGTAGAAATATCTAGCAGACAGCATGAATATATAACTATGAAGCTCAGGAAAGAACTTAGTCCAAAATTTGGGTGTCATATGAGTATCAGTGGTAGTTACAACTAGAAGAGTGGAACAGAGAATGAGATGAAAAATGAATCTGGGGAACAGAAGGGTTTGAGGGATGTGTAGAGAAACAGAGGCCTTTAAAGGAGAATAAGGGGCCGAGCCCGTGGCACACTTGGGAGAGTGTGGCGCTCCCGCCGAGGGTTCGGATCCTATATAGGGATGACCGGTGCACTCACTGGCTGAGCGCGGTGCGGCCGGTCTCAAAAAGGACAAAAATAAATAAATAAATAAATAAATAAATAAAAGAGAATAAGAAGGAACAGTCAGAAATGGTCAGTAGAATACTGGCATCATTCTAGTCAAGGGAGGAGAGGTGGTATCAACAGGGTGAGATGCAGCAGAGAAATCCACCAAGAAAAAGACTGAATACCGTTTGCACGTTTATTCATTTATTCATTCACCCAAGCCTTTATTTGGACTCCACTTCATGCCAGGCACTGAGATAAGTGTGGGCCATGAACAAGACATACATTTTTCCTGCCCCCAGGGAAGTTATGATTCAGTTGAGGACATGAACATTGGAGACAGTTAGAAGTGCCCAAAGGCAAAAGAGCTAAGTAGGCATTTCTCTAAGGAAGATATACAAATGGCCAACAGACACATGAAAAAATGCTCAACATCCTACGCTTGGTGAAGAGATTTCCTTGATGGGATCATGAAGGGTGTCCCCTACTCTGCTTTTTAGAAAGATTCCACTTGAATATTTTGTTCTCTGTTAGTTTTGCCCATGGCACTTTATTTCCTTTGGGCACTTTTTTTTTTTTAATTTTATTTTGTCGATATACAATGTGGTTGATTATTGTGGCCCATCTGGGCCACAATAATCAACCACATTGTATATCGACAAAATAAAATTAAAAAAAAAAAAGTGCCCAAAGGAAATAAAGTGCCATGGGCAAAACTAACAGAGAACAAAATATTCAAGTGGAATCTTTCTAAAAAGCAGAGTAGGGGACACCCTTCATGATCCCATCAAGGAAATCTCTTCACCAAGCGTAGGGATCCACTCATCTGATGATGGACATTTGGGCTTGCCCCAACTCTTGGTGGGCCACAATAATCAACCACATTGTATATCGACAAAATAAAATTAAAAAAAAAAAAGTGCCCAAAGGAAATAAAGTGCCATGGGCAAAACTAACAGAGAACAAAATATTCAAGTGGAATCTTTCTAAAAAGCAGAGTAGGGGACACCCTTCATGATCCCATCAAGGAAATCTCTTCACCAAGCGTAGGGATCCACTCATCTGATGATGGACATTTGGGCTTGCCCCAACTCTTGGTGGGCCACAATAATCAACCACATTGTATATCGACAAAATAAAATTAAAAAAAAAAAAGTGCCCAAAGGAAATAAAGTGCCATGGGCAAAACTAACAGAGAACAAAATATTCAAGTGGAATCTTTCTAAAAAGCAGAGTAGGGGACAGCCTTCATGATCCCATCAAGGAAATCTCTTCACCAAGCGTAGGGAAAGTGAAGGTAAATGGTCAGGGTCCCTCAGATGTTCAGAGTCCTGCCGAGCATTTGATGTAAATATGCACGTGCACCCAGGGTTGTCTGTCTCGCACCCAGGTGTTCCTGGGTTATTGGATTTAAGTGTAAGGACAAATGGCTCTGATCCACAGTGCCCTCTACCCCCAGAATGCCCCGGGGAGGGGGCACAGGGAGGCCGCTACTGCTGCTGGAGGCTGTTGCTATGAGCTGCTGCTGCTGCTGCTGCGGAAGCTGAGGACTAAGCTTGTGTTGGAATGAAACTGTCAACTCTGCCAATGGTTCCTGGGGCTTTTTCCTATTACCTAGCTCATGGATCTTCATGTGAGGGGTCTGGTGACCCAGCCGGGCACGTGAGGAGGTCTGTGACCCAGTCTATACAACAGGTTTGAAGGGTCTCTGAGCCCTAGCCCAACACTGAGCCAGGCACAAAGGCTAAGGTGCAGATGCCTAGTAGCTCTCCTTGTGGCTTCTGCATCCCAGCTTGCTGTTTAAACCCATGAAACAATTAGTGGGTGTTTTCATTTCCTAGGGCTGCTGTACAAAGTGTACCACAAACTGGGTGGCTTAAAACAACAGAACTATATTCTCTCACAGTTCTGGAGGCCAAAGTCCAAAATCAAGGTATCAGCAGGGCTGGGCTCCCTCTGAAACTTGTAGGGGAAAAATCCTTCTTTGCCTCTTTCTAGCTTCTGGTAGTTGCTGGCAATCCTTGGCATTCCTTGGCTTGTAGATGCATCACTCCAATCTCTGCCTCCATTATCACATGGCATTTTCCTTATGTGTCTAGGTTTTCATGTAGCTTTGTCCTTATAAGGACACAAGTCATACTGGATTAGTACCCATCCTAATGGCCTCATGTTAACTTGATTATACATACAAAGATCCCATTTCCAAATGAAGTCATATTTGCAGGAATCGGGAGGTAAGATTTCGATATATCTTTTTAGGAGGCACAATCCAATCTATAACAGGAGGTGTTTAAAATAATAAGTAAAACTTCACTAAGGACAGTTTCAGTAGACTGATGAGTTTTATGATTATTATATGATTTGCCTGAGATCTGCTCAATAAATGCTTTTGGTAAAACAAATGGCAGCTATTACCTTTCTCATCATTTATGGTACCTTGCTAGAAAATGTTTCTGACTACTGCTCACCACTAGAGGAGGAGAAAGAACATTGGTCTGGCTGTTTGTTGGCTCACAGTCCTTATTAGCTGGGTAGAAGCCCCTCGACTGCTCCCAGCCTCCCTCATCATTTCCCAAAAAGTCTGACCTGACAGGAATCTCATGTTATCAGTATCTCCCCTGAAACTATGTATAAAGGGGTTGTTTTATTCTGCAGAGGAGGTCTGTAGTATTTGTCAAGGGAGTCTGTGACTCAGTAATATTTAAGAGCCATTGGACTGGATTTCCTACATTTAACTGCATATTAGAATCACCTGCAGAGATTTAAAATGCCCCATCCCAACTCCAGAGATTCTTATTTGACTGGCCAGAGGTGGGGCCTGAGCATCAGTATTTTTTAAGCTCCCCAGGTGGTCATGGTGTGCAGCTGGGCTGGGACAATTCCTATACCTCCTGCCTCCCCTCCTCCCACCTTTTCTGGCATGAGAATGCATATTCTGATGCCCTCTTCCCTATAAATAAACAATATGGCATATGCATCAAAACTGTCAGTGCCATAGCGGGTAGGATTTGTTTAGAGCCGTGAGTATTGTGATTTGAGACACTTCTGATGTACATTTCAAGACATTCTCTTAGGCTTCTGGTGGACTCTGCTGCACTGGGGTAGGTGGCTGTCTCTGGAAGCGTTTCTCCCCCTCTTCCTATACCATTGTGAACGCAGGAAGAAGCAGCCCACTGAGGAAGACACTGTATAACTTGCAAGGGGAGGGGAGTGAGAGGGCCAGGAGCAGGTAGCCAAGCAAACCTCCCAAGTGGGTGGGAGGATGTCAAAGAGAAAGAGGCTGAGAAGTGCTGAGAATGGGGCTATCTAATATGAATCTGAGGCTGGCCTGTCAGCTTACTTGAGAGAGCGTGGCGCTGATAACACCAAGGTCAAGGGTTTGGATCCCCCATACCTGCCAGCCACAAAATAATAATAATAATAATAATAATAATAATAATAATAATAATAATAATAATAATAATAATAATAATAATAATAATACGAGTCTGAAAAGTGAATTTACTGAGAATGTGCCATAGTTGCCTTCATACGGTGACAAGCAGGTTAATTATAGGAAGCTTTCTTTTTCTTTTTTCCTTTTTTTTTTTAATGAACCAGTAAAGAGGATCAAATGAACAGGTAAGTTAGTAAGACTGAAAAAAATGTTCAGTTTCTTATGTTCAATACGGAAATAGCTTTGTTTAATTAGCTACCCCCCTTCCCCCCCACAAATCTAATGACTCACACTTCTCTAGTTTACTCTGCAGACTGATATTGTGGAAGCCAGGCGTCTCTCTGGCACCACTACACAAACCACGGCTGGATAGACATTCAGATAAAATGACTGTTCCACAGCTGATGATCCAGATACCCAGAAACACATATGGCCTCCCGGTTGTCATTTATCTTTCTACAGCCAGGAAGGCTAGGTGTGGGTGTGCTGTGGATCTGGCTGGGGACATGGCCCTGTGGGACATAAATTGCCCTGCTGGCAGCTGGGATGACTCAGACTGCGTTCTGTAGTCAACACTTGGCAGGGTGGGGCCGAGTGCAGTGGAGCAGAAGAGACCTTCCCAGTGGCTCTATTTTAAGTAACAGGGTCTTCTAACAGGTTTGGTAGGAATTGAAGTGTTGGCTGAGGGGTGAGGAGGGATTAAATAGTCTCTAGGTCCTTGTTTTAATAATAGTTTACACTTTCTGATTACTTGGTGTGTGCCAGCTCCTGCCCTAAGTGCTTAGTGATTATAATTTCATTTAATCCTTCCAACAACTCTGAGGGCTACATATGATTATCACCTTTCCTTCTCTTTGTTTTCTTTTTTTCAGCAAGGGACAAAATTGAAGGCTAAGAGGTTTGGAAGCCTGCTCAAAGTCAGAGTACTAAATGCAGAGGTAGGGACAGGACTTAGATTGGCCTGATTCCAAAGCCCGTGTCCTCAAGCTTCACAATACCACTGCCTGTGGCCTCTCCCTGTGAGGAATTAATTCAACGAGCATTTGTTGAGGGCCTACAGTATGCCAGATGCTTTGCTGGGTGCTGTGGAGAATTTAGTGCTGATACACGTGGCCTGTGCTATCTAGGGGTCAATAGCGTCCAGAAGAACCACCCAGGTAAATTGGAAAATGTTCATTTCAGTCTCAGTTCTGTCCCTCACCAGTGGCATGATCATGACTGATTTATTTAGTCTGGGATGCCATTTTTTTCAGCTACAAATGGAGATAAGACTATTGTGGATCCAGACAAGAGAAAGGATGGGGACAGTGTGTTGAAAAGTAACAGGTGCTCACAACATGAAACTTCATTCATCTTTCACAAGCTGCCTGGAGTTTGGCTGGACTGGTTTTCAAACAAAGTAGACTCAGGCCAAGCTCAGGTGTGAGCTTGTAGACTTGTAAACTTGTAAACAAAGTAGACTCAGGCTCAAGCTCTTGGATGAGTCAAGACACCTCTCTTTCTATACACCTCCCATGCTGTCACTCCCTTGGCAAATCCTGGCAGCTGTACCTTCTGAGTAGGGACAGAATATGATCCTTCTCTGTCCTGTTCCACTCAGAGCCACCATGATCCCTCATCTGGATGGTATCATGGCCTCCTAACTGGTGTCCTGCTCTGCCTTGCTCCTCTTTTCAGTCTCTGCTGATGTCCCCTTATCAGAGGAGGCTTCTTTGAGTACTGCTTTAGAAGCTGCACCTGCCACCATCACTGACTGTACCTCACCCTGCTTAATTCTTCTGTCCCACTTGATATAGATTTGTGCTGCGGTATCCCCAGGATGTAGAACCTCACAGACGATAGGTGCTGCCACACTTGACCTCCTTCCATTCATTGTCAACCCAGTCTGCCCTTCTTAAATTACATTTTTAACATTAGAAAATTCAGAATATAGAGAAAGTTAGGAAAATAGAGGAGAAATTCACCCATAATGGCAGTCCCAGCAACAATCACTGTTAATACACTTAAAGTAATCTTTTGTCTTAATATAACTTTAAGAGTATTTTAATTAAAAGATTGACTAACCCTCATCTCATCTGATATGTTCTAAATTTTGATGCTTTACTTAAAGCTTTTGAACAGCACTGGAGTGACCTAATTTGGAGTTTATACTTACCATCGAGAATGAGTTAGCATTATCAGCTAACCCTTGACCAAATATTTTGAGAATATTAGGCCTAAAAGGAAGCCCATCTTACATTGTGGGCTGCTCATTATGTATATAATGATCTGACAACACATCATACTTTATTCACATATTAATTTATTAGTAAAATATTTATTCAGCACTGACTACATGCTGTACATCTAGTTTCCTGTCTCAGATCTTTGCACTGCCACGTTGTTGTTCCCATGAGTTTTCATTGTGTGGAGATAGGGGGGCCATCATGCAGAAGTCATGGTTGTGGTAGTGGTGAAGAAAATGGCTTGGCCTGTGGCTGGTATGTACCTTTCATGGTAAAGTCCATGATCACCAAGGAGACAATATTTTGAAGTGGGAAAAGCCTTGGATTCAGAGACAGGAGAACCAGGTTCTTGTCCAAGTGTGGCTGAGAGACTTTGGTAAGTCACTCACTCTCCAGATGCCAATTTCTATATCTAGAAAGTGTCAGCATGAATGGGGGTAATTCCTTAACTCCCGTTAATTATTCATAATCTTGGCTAATTTTCTCTTGATTTGCCACCTATTCTATAAGTTGATTCAGGATAAAAACCAAAGCAAACCACCTTCTCATCCAATGAACCCCCACCACCCCAGCCACTAAAACCCTGTCTCAGCAACACTTATTGTCTCCTGTTCAGATTCTCTGGTATTTTAACATTAGAAACAGCATTTGGTGCTGCTTTGTGTATGTTTGTACTGATCTTTCACTATTTCTGAATTTCAGAAAGATTCTCTGGTCTTTTTCAGAGCCTCCCATCTGCAGAGAAGGGTAAAAAAAAAACTGAGGATTCAACCTGCCCCAAATAATACTCTGAGCTGGGGTCAAAATAGTGATTTTCTCAGTGGCTTCCTGGTATCTCAAATGCAAAATGTCTTAAAATGACAAAAACCTTTTAGAGTATTTTGGTTTTGAAGCTTGGACCAGTTACTGCCACTTGGTTATCACTTCAAATTTTTAATGCTTTTGTTACCAAATGACTAGAAGAGAGGAGATGGAATGTCCTCAACACAAAGAAATAGTTATGTTTGTAATGATGAGTGGGCTAATTATCCTGACTTGATCATCACACATTGTACACAGATATTGATATTCAATTCTCTACCCCACCCATATGTACAATCAATTTCGTTTCAACAAAACAAAACAAAAAAATTTTTTTTTAATGTTTTAAACGTACCATGATGTTGACTTTTACCTAGTTCAACCTTCTATGGAGCAGAGGGGGAAATAAATCATCCTGGACTGGTTAATGTTTAATTCTGTCAAATGTAGTATTTCTAAATCTTGCTCAATATTGCCTTGCAGTCTATACAGGAGACTCCTTCTCTATAGTTGTAGCTTTGACCTGAACAACCTAGATGTCATGTGTCTTTGGAAAGCCACCAAACATGACCACACTTCATCTGTAAGAGGACACCAGTGCCTGGTAACCCACAAACTTTGCTTAGTCTCTGAGGGGAGTTTCATTCACCTGATAGCTGGCAACCTCTCTGTCAAGTGCGGTATGACCCTATCATCCCATCTTGTTCCTGGCCAAAGATTCCTACAAGAGGACAGATTGCTTCTGGCAGTAAAAATTTTCTTACATAACATGCAGTTTTTTCGTTTTCTCCCTCAACCAAGCATAAAATGAGGGTGACATTTTTCCAGCTCTTTATTTTGGTAGTGTGGAAGATGATTTGATGTATTACCTGAGCTTTTGGTGTGTGTGATATTCCCTGTTACTCCTGCTGTTGGGCAGACAGAAGCCAAGCTCTATTGCCTCAGGGGAGAATTATAGCAGAACCAGAGAAATAAGAATCAAACTCTTGGCTTTTAGTTTCAAAAGCCAACAGCCAGGTATACGATGCAAAAAATTTGGAACAGGTGGTCAAGCAGAGTCAGCTTTCTCACCACTGAAGATTAGATAAGGTTGTCCAAGAAAAGGCTTGAAGAGAGGGACAGTTCAGTGAGGCTGGGGACAAAGGGACCAGATGTGGACAGCAGCAAAGCTAGTTGAAGCAAGCACTGTCTGTCTCCAGCAGCAGGAAGTTATGAGAGAGCCTCTGTGTAACCTCTACAGACTCCAGGCTCTATTCAGGAGCATCCTTCATCTTTGATGTATCTGAAGCGTCCCTCCCCTCAGGGAGGCTGCCCAGGAGCAACACTTGCCTGTGCTCTACGTCTTTGCTCAGCATTTTCTCACTGCTCACTGTGGGGGAACGCCCTTTTAGCAGCCTGGGACAGTTAAGCTGTCAGGAAAATGCCTTTCTAGTTCCTTTTGTTCTGCCCCTAAAATCCTTATTTATACTGCCTCTGAACAGAAGACCACTGGGTGTTGGCTTGCTGCTGCTTCTAGTAGTTACCCTTCAACAGACCTATTAGAGGTCATAAAGCTGTCAGAATATGAGGCTTGATCAATTTACCAAACAATGGCAAATTGGCTAATTCAGATGTGTTAAGTCTGTCATCCTTTCAGGAGCACATAAGAACAAGAACTATTCATTGTAGTTGTAGAAAACCGAATTCAAATTATTCATATGACTTAGCATCAATTAATGTACTAATTCATTACAACACTTAATGTGTATGATCAAATTCACCAAATTAATTTTGGAGGATGCAGCTCTAAAATCATTTCTCAGGGCCGGCCCGTGGCTCACTTGGGAGAGTGTGGTGCTGATAAAATCATTTCTCTTTATTTGTACTCTTTTCCCATCACCTGAATCTAGTATATTACAACCTGATTTAATTAGATAAACTCAGTATGGGATGGTTGAGTTTTCTTTCACTTGAGTATTGGTCAGTGTAGGCTGACTGCTGTAAACAATCCCCAAATATAAATGGCTTAATGAAATTAAAAGTTCCTTTATTGCTAATGAGAAGCCTAACACCGATGTTCCTGGTTGGGAGGCTTTCCAGGCTTCTTTTTTCCCAGGGGTGATTCAGGGACCCAGAGCCTTCACAGATCCTTCAATCTATGGCTCCACTGTCTTTTGGCTTGAAGGCCATTGTTATGGGCTGCACTGTGTCTTCTTCAAATTCATATGTTTAAACCCTAACCCTAGGGCCGGCCCGGTGGCGCACTGCTACAGTGCGCTGCTTGGGAGCGCAACGGTGCTCCCACCGAGGGTTTGGATCCCACATACAGACCGGTTCCCGCTCACTGGCTGAGTGAGGTGCGGGCGCAACACCGAGGGTTGCGATCCCGTTGCTGGTCCCGGTCCGGTATGGGCGCGACACTGAGGGTTGCGATCCGTTACCGGACACGAAAAAAGAAAAAAAGACAAAAACAAAACAAAACAAAACAAAAAACCCTAACCCTAACCCAGCATGTGACTGTATTTGGAGACAGTGCCCTTACAGAGGAGATTAAATTAAAATGAGGCCATTAGGGAGGGCCCTAATTCACTATGACTGGTGTCCTTATAAGAAGAAAAGGAAATTTGGACACACAAAGAGATACCAGGGATGCGTACACACAGAGGAGAGAGCATGTGAGGACACAGCAGGAGGGCAGCCATCTGCCAGCCAAGGAGAAAGACCTCAGGAGGAACCAACCCTGTTGACACTTTGGTTGTGGACTTCCGGCCTCCAGAACTGTGAGAAAATAAATTTCTGTTATTTAAGCCACTCAGTATGTGGTATTTTGTTATGGCAGTTCTAGCAAATGAATATTGTCATCATCCAAAGAATAGATGCGTGAAGAGGAATCCCATCTGGGAGCTCTTTATGGGTCAAGTCTATAAGAGGTGTATATCTTTTTCATCTACATTCCTTGGCTCAGAACCTAGTCACAAGTGGTAGTGGTCTCATAAGTGTACACTTCTAATTATGCTCTAAATTGTCCATGTATATTTTAAACACTCTTTGATGCATGTGGTGCATATCTCTATGAAAACATTAAAAAACAAAACAAAAAAGTACAAAAAAAACCTGTACACTAGCAGCTCAAAAGTAGTACCTATTTTTTTTTTTCTTTTTATCTTTTTTACTGACTGGTAACGGGATCCAAACCCTTGGTGTTGCGCCCCCACCGCGCTCTGCCAGTGAGCGGGAACCGGTCTCCACATGGGATCCGAACCCTCAGCAGGAGCGCCGCCGCGCTCCCAAGTGGCGCACTCTCCAGTGCACCACCAGGCCGGCCCAAAAGTAGTACCTATTTAATAGAAAGTTTAGCTACCCTTTCCCCCCAGAAGTTAGAGATCCGAGACCAGAGAGACAGGTACGAAAGAATAATCTCCCTAAACATTTTCTATGTTTATTTGTGATTAAAAGAACTGTTTTGATAAAAATGTATGATGTGAAAATTAAAAATTATTATTTTTCTGTTATTAAAGGATACTAGATCTTTTGAAGATTGTTTTGATTTCCTATAAGACCATTCTGAAAAGAACTAATTGCATTTCTTTAACAAAATTACATTTTTTCAATAATTTCCTTAAAATGAGTGTTTTATCGCATGTATGCACACTTATTTTCCTCATTCTTTTTTCTCACGAAAGGCCATCAGTAAAGATGTCCAGAAATGAGGAGTTAACTTAAAGCCTTTTCTATATTTTCGTGCTTATGTTTGTGCCTGCCATATCTGTAGAAGAACGAAAGGCTCCTGAGGTCTGAATTATGGTTTCCACTGATGCCTGAGACTGTTGCTCTTATTGAGTCCTGCTGTGGTTTGAATGTTTGTCCCTTCCAAAGCTCATGTTGAAACTTAATCCCCAGTGTGGCAGTATTGAAAGGTGCAGCCCTTAAGAGTTGATTGAATCATGAAGTTTAATCCATTCATGGATTCAGGAATTAATAGACTAATGGGTTATCATAGGAGTGATAAGAGGAAGAGAGACCTGAACTAGCACTCTCAGTGCCCCACCCCCCTGCCTTGCTACGTGATACCCTGCACCACCCCAGGAGTCTGCAGAGCATCCCCACCAGCAAGAAGGCCCTTACCAGATGCTCCCCCTCAGCCTTGGATTTCCCAGTCTCTGGAACTGTAAAACATAAATTACTCAGTTTCAGGTATTTTGTTCATAAGCAATGGAAAACAGACTAGACAAGTCCTATTGAGAAGTATACTTTATGAGAAGCAAGACTGTGTAGTAGTTAAAGGCAAAGACTCTGGTTTTGAATCTATCACTTAATAGATGATCAAGTTACTCAACCTCTCTGTGGCTCAGTTCTTCCATTTGCAAACTAGGCATAATCATAGAACCTACCTCATGGGGTTGCTGGGTGAATGAAAAGAGTTAACAGATGGAAAGAGCTTACAACAGTGCCTGGCACACAATAAGCCCTACCTAAGTATTTGCTATTATTGTTATTAATACCTAGCTAGATATTATCATCTTCCATGGATATAAAGCTGCCAATGATTTTCTGTTTTAGCATCACATTTTCCAGAAAGAAAATGTGATGAAACTGTCAATGTGAAGAAAGCTAGTATGTTAATTAAAAATAAAATGAAGACAATTGCCCAAGAGGCCAAAATGAGAAAATGAGCACCTGTCCTGGAGATTCAGAAGTCCAGGCACACTCCTGACAGAGGCCTCAGAATTCCATTTCTTTAGGAAAGACCCACACTTAAAACCTATTGTCGCAATCACAGCCAGTGATAGTCTTGCCTAGTGCTCCTAGACCTGTGCAATGGGAAAGACTGGGCATAGTGTTGCAATTCCATTCTGAGCAATGGTGGTGGTGTTTTAATCAGAGAAAGGAACCTACAACTGGAAAGACTCTCAATCTCTAAGCAGTTAATAAGTCTGGATGTCTGAGACTACAGATCATCTGGGCCAAGACTTGCCAAATATGTGTGGGAGAGTACATGATTCAAATTTGAGGGCTAAGTCAGCATAAGACTTGCTTATGGAGGTAGGTAAATGAGATTAGAGAAAGGGGAAGACACAACTGTTTACGATGTGACCATTTCTTTCTTGACTGCCCACAAATAATTTTTCTGGGGTCTGAGAAGACATATTCAGGAGACTGAAAGCTTAAAAACACCCACCCCTGCCAAACTTCCAGTACTCATTTCATGCTCGGGGGAAGTTTTCCTATCCTTGATGTTTTCTCTCTTCTCACCTGTGCTAATAGGACTTCATGGGGTGAGTTGTCTCAGCCTCCTCAATGAAATATTGAACCAGAGGAACTTTGCAAATGTGGGAAATTTAGTGATGGGCATGTGTGGGGGGAGAATGATTGAAGACCTTATATATAAGGTGACTCAGTAGTGGTTCCTTAAAGCAGAAATCCCACCCCAGAGCAACCTATCTTGAATTTAAATGAGCAGAGAGCACACACATGTAACTGCAATTTCACACTTCCATGTTAAAGCCCTAATACTGCACTGCTGTGTGAACATGGACAAATTAATTTTAAATTTTAAATTAATTTTAAATTGCAAAGTCTCGATGTTCTCATTTGAAAAATAAGTATTGTGCAATCTACTGAACTAGCCAGATTAAAAGCAAGTTTTCTAGTTTCAGAGGTGGATACAGAAGCAAGTTATTTTTCTTCTAAGTGAATGGGCCTCTATGCAGAGAAGTCAACTGCATAGGGTATCAGTAAAACAAGAAGAAAACTGGAATTCTGCCCCTAGTAGGGACTAGTCCAGTAGGGAAGAGAGACAGAGGAGAGAAAGAGGTCCCAGTTTTACTTCACTTCAGATAGGGCACTGCACAAGTCACCCAGGGAAATGG
Source organism: Galeopterus variegatus (assembly GCF_000696425.1). NCBI lineage: Eukaryota > Metazoa > Chordata > Mammalia > Dermoptera > Cynocephalidae > Galeopterus > Galeopterus variegatus. The sequence continues at coordinate 32,109 of NW_007733309.1, read as the reverse complement.
AGGTGGCACCATTTCAGCAGGTTTCTGTGTCTGAAATAACTGGCTTCTGAAGTGCCAGTATCGTCACAGTACTGCTGATGCCAAATGTGTGGGGTTTTCCCATCCCCCACATCCAGCAATTCTCTAGATATCATATGGGTGATCTACAATTCAATTCTGATAGTAACTACCTGGAGTTAGTGCAGACCCCACTTCAGACGCCAATTGCAAGTCCCAGATTGCCACCTGTACTTTGATTCTGACTGATGGGCTGTGAGTTGGGGGTTTCCATGTCCCCCTCCTCATGTTTGGTAATTTGTGGGAATGGTTTACAGAACTTAGGATTACATGTTACTTACAGTACTGGTTTAATATAAGGGATACAATTCAGGCACAACCAAAGGAAGAGATGTGGGGAAGGGAGCACAGAGCCTCCGTGCTCTGCAGGTGTGCCAACTCCCAGACCTTGATGTCCTCGCCAACCTGGAAGCTCCCTTAACTGTTGTTTAGGGGGGTTTAGACATGATTGGTTAAGTCATTGGTCTTTGGTGATTAAACGCAATCTCCATCCCCCGTGCCCTTCCTGGAGCTCAGGGGATGAGAGGCTGATAGTCCCAACTCTGTAATCCTGCCTTGGCCTTTCTGGCAACCCATCCCCATCCTGAAGCGACCTAAGGGCCACCAGCTGCTAGTCATCTCATTGGCGTACAAAACACACTCCTACCACTTCAGAGATTCCAAGGGTCTTAAAAGCTCTTGTGTCAGGAACTGGGGACTGAGACCAAATATGTATTTCTTATTGTGTCACATCAGCTCTGTTCCATTCTCATCCAATGGAAAGAGGAATAACATTTCTGCAGGGGGATCTCAGCTGAGACGTGGTAATAGGGAAGGCACAGAGTTTATGTACTGGTGCATTGAGCTTCCCTGAAGAGATGAGCCGAGGTTCTGTCTAGCAGCCAGTGAGGTGTGGTCTTGGCTCTTATTGTAGTGGCCAGGCATCAGGTCCTGAAATCCCTACCACAGGAAAAGAGGATAAAGTCCAGGCATACCCTTCTGATAGTTCTACCCTGGCAATTGAGATTCAATTCAATTAAACTCCTACATTATTTTCAAGTTGCATTAGCGCATTTATGTTTAAGGCCTACGGTTTCAATTAATTTAGGGACACACTGATGACTAGAGAGAGCACTGTACACAAGGTGGTTTATGTTGGTGTCTTTGCCAGTAAACCTATCTTGCTAAGTTGCTGTCAGGATTATGAGAAATAGCTTGTCAGGGTTCCAAACATTAAGTGCTGGATGTTGAATATGACAGTTGGTCCCTGTCCTCATGCTTCTTATGGTCTAGTGAGAAAACTGAAAAATAAATAGGCCATTTTATTCTCATTCTAATTGACCAGGGATGTAATACAGAGTGAATTCTCCTGGAAATGATATGCTAAAAGAAGCTTAAGTGAGCACATCCTATTTTCTGGGGCTAAAGTCCAAAGATGTCATTAAATTCTTAAAGGTATCCATGACTCAAAAGAGTTTAAGAATAATTCTCTAGAAGTTAATGAAAAGTACCCCAAATTATCTTATTCTTCTGTTTCATCAGTATTCTCCTGTGTTTCCCAATTTATTTCATGAAGCTAGCATTACCTTTTATAAAATCAAGAGAGATATTTCCAAAGTAAAACTATAGACTGATTTCACTTATGGCTACAGATGCAAAAGTTATAACTTATGGAAGAATTTATAAAGTAACTTTTTTTTTGTAGTAGAACATTCTGGAATCTGTACCACTATTTATTTCTTTTGCAATTCCAAGATATTTTAATTATGGTAGCTTTGTCTTATGTTTAATATAAAAAAGAATGAGTTTTTGGGGAGAATCTTCAGCATTTTTAAGTAGTGATGGGAGGTACAAGCAGAGAGGCTAGTGATGCCACAGGACAATGGTGGATTTAGGGGGAAGGCCCCTGAAGAGACAGTGGGGGATGGTTTGCAGGACCAGGTTGGGGAGTTAGACTTGACCACAAAGAAGGGCACCTTTAACACTGAGAGGAGACAGAGGGAGGGAAGGCTGACCCCGCGGGCTCACAGCCTGTGAGCTTCACCTTGCTCCTGATGTTGCGGGGGTCTTGGGCAGCCGTATTTTGAGCTGTGATTCCCTGTCCATCCCAACCGTCCCTGATGAATCAAAAAGCCCCTAGTGAGGCAGCCATTTCAGATGTTGACAAGCAGCCTGTGAAGTGATGCAATATGAAGAGCGTTGCTCAAACATGAAGGGGATGTTTTAGCCAGAATCGCTCATGCGTTGATTTGCTGAAACACTGATTTCTGAATTTCAGATCCTGTTTACATAAAAAGTATAGATTCACAGTATGAATAAACATAGCAAGTGTAATGCTTCCTCTCTTCCTCCCAAGACCCAGACGGGTAAAGGAGAGCAGTGGCCCTGTCTAAAAGCCAGCTGAGGTTGGAATTTCTTACCATTGTGGTCAGGATCTGGCTCACACTGCAGAGAAAGGGACAGGGACTGCTGTTCCCCCCACAGCCTTCAGGTCCTAGAGGACCGCTGGGTCCTGCCTCACCTAATCAGGGGAAAGCAGCAAGTCAAGTAGCCTATCTCAGTGGGGCCAACAGCCTCCAGAGATTGAGTGGGTGTCCTATTACTCCAAACTGCCAGGAAGGTCCACTCTTGTATGTATGTTTTCCTAAAACTTATCTTCCTGAGAGATTGCCTTCATATCCCCTTTTAAAACCACCTCTTACCCCTTCATTGTGGATCTTGCTGAGGCCATTGCCCCTGGGTGTGATGCCCTGCAAATGAAGGCATGGGTTGTTGGAGGGGCTGATGGGCTCTTCTGCAGATCAGGGAGTTTTCAGTTGAAGGAGGAAATAATTATGCTGTTAGCTTTTAATCTGGCAACTAATCAAGTAATTTGTTTTACTGATGGATGAACTTAAGTCTGTCCTTCCATACAGTAGGACATAATTCTGTGGGAGACATGGAAAGGCAGACCACTGGAGTCAGGGGCTGTGACCTCCTCCTGCTCCAGGCAGTCATTCAGATCTCCATCTCATGCTGAGTTTTTGAGGCTGGGGCCACATGATGATTGCTGCTCTCTGATTCAGAGAGCGTTCACCTCCCTGATGATAATAGGTATCATTAAGCCCCAATTGCTCAGGCTATAGGGAGTTAGTCCCCATCACTTAGAAGAAAACAAAATACATTGTCCATTTTCTTTATCAGTTGAACAAGAGGCAAGGCCACATGCTGGGGGGGAGGAGCAACAAGAGGGTAGATCACTGAAGGGCAGCCTGGCAGCTGCCGCTTGTGTCGTCCCCCACCCCCATCTCAGTGGCTAACCTAAGTTTATTTCTCATTCATGTAAAGTCCATTTGTCACAGTGGAGCGGCAGGGGTTGGTGTAGTGTGTGTGTGTGTGTGTGATATGCTTCACAAAGTCATTCAGCACCACAGCTGAGAGAGGCTTTGGTTCTTTACCTGATGCCATCCAAGTCTGCCCCAGGCCTCAGCATGCACTCTGCAGATGGAGGAAGAGAGAGGAGCAATTGTGGGGGGTTGGTATAGGCCAGGCCTAGAAGAAGAGGAATGTCACTTCTGCCCACACTCCATGACTAGAACTCGGTAGCCTGGCCATATCACACAGGAGGGGGGCCGATGAAAGTAGTTTTCCCGGTGGCCCAGAAGAGGAGGACACTGGCTGGCTCCTCAGCTCTCTGTCTCTGCTCTGCTGGGTGAGAGGTTTGAGGAAAGCTGAGAAGGTTGAAAAGAGCCGCTGGAGCATGAGAGAACAGTTTACCAGGAAAACACACACCTGCCGTGCGGCGTGGATGTCAAGGTGCAGCCTGCGGGTGGTGGGGTTTCCTCCAGCAGCCCGCAGTGACAATAAGGCAGACAGTTGATTGGATTTAGGTTGGGGTTTTGTGGGTAGGCATGACAGAAGGACAAGGGGCCTGAGAGGGGGCAGAGGGCCTAGGCCACGCCCCTGCCCACATCCAGGTCAGCAACGGAGCCAGCTGAGACGCCTGGGGGACCTGAGACGGGCTGAGGACCAGCCATGCCCCACCCGCAATCAGATTTTAAAATACATTTGTTAACCACGTGTGTCTCTTTGGGGTGTGTGACTC
>NW_007733309.1:23859-27311 GCF_000696425.1 Galeopterus variegatus | reverse complement strand
ACGGAGCCAGCTGAGACGCCTGGGGGACCTGAGACGGGCTGAGGACCAGCCATGCCCCACCTGCAATCAGATTTTAAAATACATTTGTTAACCACGTGTGTTTCTTTGGGGTGTGTGACTCATCTGCTCATGTCCTTCACCAAGTTTCTGCTTAGATTTTTCTAATTCATTTTTAAGAGTTCTTTTTGCAATAAAAAAATAAGATAAAAAATTTAAAAAATAAAATTAAATTAAAAAAGAAAGGAAAAGGAAGGACAAAGGGAACAAGGAAATTGAGGATCTTTGTGGGCAAGAATCTGAAGTGAGGAACTACCATGTCTACTAGGGTTGATGAGGAAGAGAGTAAGCCTGGCTGATGGGCGGAAAAGAAAGGGCTCATGCACCTAGAGGTCGTGATGAAGTTGAAGGATAGAAGTAGCAGAAGAAAGACAGTGACTGCTGGGAGGTAGGAGGCCGCCACTTAGGAAGGGTGTGCTTGAACTTAAGGTTTTGGAGTTGAGACAATCCTGGGCAGAGCTCAGATGCTGTGTGTGACCAAAGGGATGAGGAATGGGTGGGACTGAGGGTGATCTTTCTTCTTACTTTTTCGTTTCCCCAGATACCATGCATTTGGGTGCCGTGTCTCAATACATGCTTGTTATCTTGGCCATAAAAAGGCTGGCTAGATGATTTGAATCAGGAGCAGTTAAAAATAGTTACTAGGTAGATTTGATCTGTAAAATATTTAAAAAACATTTTTTGATGATAGAGATTTGTATAACAGAGAAAAAGATGTTAAGATAAACAACCCTTTTCAGATTATTGTGCACTGTATTTTATATAAATAAAAAAGTAAAGGATATTATCACACAGCAGGTGTGGTATTGATTAAGCAAAATGTAAAATTAAACTGTCTTGGGGATGGATGAAAATAAAACCCAGCCTACTTCAACCTGGTGCGGTTACATTGTATGAGTTATAACCCACGTGGTTTAATGAGAATGACTGATCAATGCAAAATAAGAACGGTTTTTTTTTTTTGTCTTTTTTTTTTTTCGTGACCGGCAACGGATCGCAACCCTCAGTGTCGTGCCCGTACCAGACCGGGACCGGCAACGGATCGCAACCCTCGGTGTCGCACCCGCACCTCGCTCAGCCAGTGAGCCGCCGGTCTGTATGTGGGATCCGAACCCTCGGTGGGAGCGCTGCTGCGCTCCCAAGTGGCGCACTGTAGCAGTGCGCCACCGGGCCGGCCCTAAGAACGGTTTTAATACATGATACCTCCCGTTATATTGTCAGATACTACTAGTAGTGTCCTGTTACAGAAATGAGGGTTTTGGGGAGGCTAATTAGAAATACCAGTAGTGATTTAAACACTAAAGATACTAAGACACTAAGAAACTAAGATACTAAAGATACTAAGAAATACTTTTATCTTTTAGCCAAAGCTAGTCAAGTTTTTCCTTTCAGGTGTCAGCTAGGGAGCTTTACCAGGTACAATCCCTTTCAGGTAGAAACAGCTGATGGATGTAACTATCTTGGCTTATGCAGGCAAGAAAGCTACCTGAGAGGTGAAGTCTGTATTTCTCAGATATGAGGATGGTAGTGGTGATGGTGGGGGGTGGGGGTGGGGGCATCCTATAAAGAGATTGCCCTGGAAGGTTCCATCTATACACATGTTGCTGTGCTCTTGCTCACTATATTGAAGCACAGCTTGAAAATGAGATGCAGAAAACATTTCTCTGTGTTGACTTCAAATAGTCTTCTGTAATTTAAGTTGTAAATAAAATCCAAGAAATTGACCATTGAAAATGTAATGCAAACACCATGGAGTGTGTTGCTTTGCTTTCTTAATCCTTGCGTATGTGAAATTGCTAGTCCTCAGTGAGAAGTTGGAGCTGACCTAATAATCAAGACTTCCTCTTCATGAAATTGAGTGAGACGAGACATTAGAGATTTGGGTGTTACTGTGAGTAGTATTTCCTCCTATCTTAGGGACTAAAATGTCTTTAAGAAACATATTTGGGCCTATGAGCATAGAAGCTTAAAGGGTCTAAAATTTCATGCAGTGAATGTTAAAAATTGAAAAATTCATAAAACTCCCTATTTCTTGGGAAATAAAAACTGTTTTTTCTTTAAGCCCAAGCCCCAAACTCAGGTTATTCCAACAAAGATCTCAACTATGAAACTTTTTATTCTCCTCATATAAGTACCATTGTCAATTCAATCTCTAAATATAAAAGTCTGAGAATGGGCCGGCCTGGTGGTGCACTACTACAGTGCGCCGCTTGGGAAGTGCGGTGGCGCTCCCGCCCGAGGGTTCGGATCCCACATACAGACCGGTTCCCACTCACTGGCTGAGTGAGGTGCGGGAGCAGCACCGAGGGTTGCGATCCCGTTGCCGGTCCTCGGTCCGGTACGGGGGCAACACTGAGGGTTGCGATCCGTTGCCGGACACGGAAAAAGACAAAAGACAACAACAACAAAAAAATAAATAAAAAAAAAATAAAAGTCTGAGACTGCTACTCTCCTTACATAAAGTCAGTAAGTGTAGACTGCTTCAAATTTGTATTTTAATCATGCGGCTTTGCTCTTTATATTAAAATAATGATGACTATCATCTGTTTTCTATAATATTATTTTTTGTTAACTGAAGCTACCAAGTATTGTGAGTTTATCTAAAGCAGGATGATAGAGTACATGAGAAAAAATTAAATCCATGTTGTAACTGAAAAGGGGGTCATAAAATGAGAGCATGTTCCTGAAGAAAGCCATGTTTTAAAAGGATGGCCATGTATAATGGATTTCTCCAACAGCCTGAAGCATTTTATTTTTTTTTTAAAACAAGGAACTCGCTTTGGTTAAAAAAAGATTTTAAAAAACATGAAGTAAAGAACAACAATATTCTGCATTGCTGTACTTAGGGCAGAAGTTTTCCAATGCTTAAACATAATTTCAGTCATTTGAAGATCAAGAAGAAAATCCCTGTCTTTAAAGGTTTGATTTGGAGTACTTGTATTTGGATTCCAGGCACAATGCACACGTTTTGAAATTGTGGATTTTAGAAGATATTTGATTATTAAAAATATATTTGTTTTTTTCACTGGTTAGTGTACTGAGTCAAATAGTATCCCCTAAATTCAGGGACCCAGAATGTGACCTGATTTGAAAATAGGGTCTTTGCAGATGTAATTAGTTAAAATGAAGTCATACTAAATTAGGATAGGACCTAAGTCCAATGATTGGTGTCCTTATAAGAAGGCCATATAGGAAGACACACACAGAGACACACAAGAGGAATGCCATATGACAACAGAGGCAGATATTGGAGTGATGAGTCTGCAAGCCAAGGAATACCAGCGGCCAGCAGAACCTAGGAGAGAGGCAAGGAAGGATTACTTGCCTTCTAGATCCTTAGCCTGAGGCTCTAGAGCATGGCCCTGCCAACACCTTGATTTCAGACTTTTGACCTC
>NW_007733309.1:21531-22294 GCF_000696425.1 Galeopterus variegatus | reverse complement strand
CCTTAGCCTGAGGCTCTAGAGCATGGCCCTGCCAACACCTTGATTTCAGACTTTTGACCTCTGGAACTGTGAGATAATAAATTTCTATTGGTTTGAACAACCAAGTTTACAGAAATTAGTTACAGCAGCTCTAAGAAACCAATATAGTTAGTCTGATTAAAATATGGAGGTAAAAGCACTGTGATAGTTGACAGTTTTTCTGAATGTTATTATGACCAGCCCGTGGTACAGCCTGAATGAACTCAAAGTGCTTCCTTTTAGAAATGTGAATTTCACGGGTTCTTTGGTTCTGAGTTTACTAAGAGGCAGCTAATAGACTTCCCTTCAAATGGAGAAATGCCTTTCTATTTTAAATATAGACGGTTTGGACATGCTTTATGGTATCTTTAACTTCAGTAAATTGGACCCTGCACAGAAACATTCTACACTGCAGTCCCTGAAAGTACTACTTTTCATAATTTATTTTTATATTTTTCTTCATCTCCAAGATACATATTATTTAATTTTACTTTCAGCTAACAGTTACAAATACTATTTCTTTGTCTATAAATGCCCTCCAAATTATTCTAATTCTTTTATTCACCAAACTTCATAAGACTGTAAACCTTTTTTGTGATTTTTTTTGGGGGGCAAAGACAATATTTTTATATGTTGATAGCTATAATCAAAGCATAGGGATTAGTTAAATGGACACATAAATCACAATAGACATGTAAACAGAAATTTAATTAGGCATTTTGCTAATGGTTCTTCCCTGGTACAA
>NW_007733309.1:4639-20765 GCF_000696425.1 Galeopterus variegatus | reverse complement strand
GCTATAATCAAAGCATAGGGATTAGTTAAATGGACACATAAATCACAATAGACATGTAAACAGAAATTTAATTAGGCATTTTGCTAATGGTTCTTCCCTGGTACAACCATTAGCCTCCGTTCCTTCTTTTGCCCTAATAGACACACTGTATTATTTTATGAACTTTCTTCTGAGTTAATATAAGGGAGTTATTATAGCCCTCTTTACACAGAGACTTAATAAAGTAAGGGCTTGCTCAACAGCACATTTTTCCAATCAGTGTATAGGTTTTCTAGCTGGATTAGTGCCAGATGTTTCTCCTCCTCTCAGCCCAAATCTCATCCTTTGGCATTCTCAATTTCCTTCTACATTAAGAATGAATTTCATGTTCATAAGTATATGCCCTGAAATGACAAACCCACTTTCTCTTTGAAATGAGTCCCCTTCATGTCAACATAGAGAAAGGAAACAGAATGGTAAGACAGAGCCCTTTACTTAACTGCTTTGCAGCCAAGATGGAAACTAAAGACCATTGGCTTGATCTGGGAATTAACCTACACAATCAACTGTGAGATGATAAATTTCTGTTGGCTTGAAAGTATAAACATTTGTCCTTTGGTGATGTTTACCCTGAAGCACAATGAAGTTTAGCCTAACACCTGATTTAATTTTTTGACTTTTCTACCCTGTGGTCTGATCTTGTTACAAGCATCGAATTGGCGCTTGTTCTCCCAGATGATCACAAGATTTGAGAAAGACTTTGAAAGGTGAGGGAATTACATAAACTGTGCAGCATAGTTAAATGATCTGAAACTTTGCTCTGCCTATGAAGTGAATGCCTGTAGTTGCCATGTTCTTTGAAATGCAGATAGCTTTCCTGGAAATAAATTAAATATAAAAATTTTAACTTACTGGCCAGCTAACAAAGGAAATGTATTAGATTTACAAGGCAGGATTTTAGAATTTGAGAGATTTGGAGTCTCCTTTATACACTTTCTTTAATGGCAGCTCCAACTGGTAGCTATTAAATATTGTCAAACCAGAGAAAATAGGAAGAAAAAGCTGAGTTTTGGGAGCTACTGCTGTGGGATGGTGTATTAGTCCATTTCTGTTTCTTGTAACAGGATACCTAAAACTGAGTAATTTATAAAGAAATGAAATTTATTTCTTACAGTTTTGGAGTCTGTGAAGTCCAAGGTCCAGGGAACACATCTGGTGAAGATTTTCTTCCTGGTAGGGTGACTCTCTATAGCAACTCAGGGGGTCACATGTCAAGAATGGGCTGAACAAGAGAGTTAAACTTCTCACTTGCTCTCCTTATAAGGCCATCAGAACCATGTTCATTACTCTGTGAATGGATCAATCCATTCACAAGGGCACAGTGTCTGCAATCTATTCACCTAACAAAGTCTCCACCTTTCAAATACCATAGTCAGATTTCCCACCCTTCTAGCACCGTTACAACGGGGGTCAAGCTTCCAATACATAAACTTTTGGGGGGGCACATTTGACCCATAGTAGATGATATCTTTAAACATTGGGGAACTTACTAATGATTGTCTTGAGAGGCAGATGGCCTCTTGGGTCTTCAATTCTGTAGACTCTATGAAAGAGAGTAAGGTGAATAATCAAAATAAAGCCATAAAGAAAAAGTATAACAAATAGCAGGGCTACAGACCTCTGGGTCATAGAACACCATTCATCATTTCATTGGATCACTCTACAAAGTATCCAGTTCAGCCTGTTGGGGAATTTTTCTTCTCTAACTTCCACAGAAAACAAATTATTTTGTTAGAACTGGAGGGTGATATTTGTAATTTTAAGATGGTTCTTAGATTTTTTTATTCCTCTTCATATCAGGTTAGACTTTTGTTTGCAATTGTGATTAAAAAAAAAAAAAAAGTCCTGCCAAATGCTTCAAGTAGAACACAGCAACACAAATCTACATCTCAATTTGTCAACAAAGTGCGGGGACGAGCACATGAAGAATAAATATCCCACTGCCTGCCAATGTTTAGCTTCATTGATGCTCAACTCAGAACTCATCTGACTAAAAACAATACTTAACCCAAGTGTTTTCCTGTCATTGCAGGATCTCACTGTGCCACAACACATCACTGTGGTACAAAATTAAGAAGGGAATTGAAAGTAGGGAAATTTTTGCTGTTGAGAATGTAATAAGATATCATGCTTGCTTAGTTGTATGATTTTTATGCTTTCTAACTACATGAACTCTACACAGAGTTTGTATACTCATATGGTAACAATTTTATCTTTCCTTTCTTTGGCCCAGCATTTTGGGCAGCCCCTGCTGTGACTATCAATAGCTATCAAGTATTTAATAAGGAAGCAAATTCCCAGATAGAGGCTCCCAGTACTCAGTGTCCACCAATGACTGTGGACACTTTGGGTGAGTCATTCTTCACCACAGAACGTGGTTTATTTCTATTATAGATTTGAGCTATGTAGTTAATAAAGCTATGTAGTTTTTTTTTTTTATGTTATATGTTGAATTTTGGTAGTTCATTATTAGTCTATAATAATAAACATTAAAATATAAATAATGGAAATTTTTTTATTATTTATGTTTTAATTGACATGTAATAATTGTACATATTTATGGGGTATAGAGTAATATTTTGATACGTGTGTATACACTGTGTGATGATCAGATTTGATGAGTAAAAAAATGGCCCAGAGGAGAGGTAAAAATCAACAGCTACTCTTAAAGACAGGTTTTCATATAGCTTGTGTTGGGTAGCATAGTATTATCTCTCTCTGTGTGTATGTGTGTATTGAAGGGGGTGCAGATTTGATGAGTAAAAAAATGGCCCAGAGGAGAGGTAAAAATCAACAGCTACTCTTAAAGGCAGGTTTTCATATAGCTTGTGTTGGGTAGCATAGTATTATCTCTCAGTGTGTGTATGTGTGTATTGAAGGGGGTATATTAATGTGTTAGTGCTACACTAGCAAAGAACTGCAGACTGGGTGGCTTAAACAACAGAAATTTGTTTTCACACAGTTTTGGAGGCCGGATGTTTGAGATTAATGTGTTGGCAAAGCTGGTTTCCTCTGAGGCCTCTCTTTTTGGTTTGTAGATGGCTTTCCCTCTGTAGCTGTGTGTCCAAATCTCTTCTTATAAGGACACCAGTCATATGGGATTAAGGCCCACCCCAATGACCTCATTTTAATTCCATCAGCTCTTTAAAGGCCCTATCTCCAAATATACAGCCACATTTTGAATATTGGGGGCTAGGACTTCAACATATGACTTTTGGAGGGGACACAATTCAGCCCATAACAGTGGGTATGTATCTCTAACAGCATTATTGAGGTATAATTTATGAGCTATAAATTTTACCTATTTTGAGTTTGATGAGTCTTAATAATTTTATGCAGCCCTGTGACCATCAGCACAATCCCATTTTAGAACTACATGGTATTGTTGTAAGTCTCAAAGAGCACAATGATGTAATAGGAGTATTGGATGACAATCCAGTTGTTATATTCTCAAATTGCTTACTAAAATTCATATTTTAATAATGAGCTAAAAATACTGCCTGACATTTTTCATAATCAAGTATATTGGTGTTAATACATTTTTACTTAGCATCCTGCTTATGCTTTTTTTCTTTTTTTTTTGCCATGGTTTTTCTTATAGGATGAAGGCACAGCCTCCAAATAAGCCACCTAGAAAGGAAGAGATGTTGTAAACTTTCATATGGAGGGTTTCATCTAACTATGTAAACCAGTGTGATAGAATGGAAAGAGCACTAGACCAGGAGTTGGCAGACCCAGGTTTGGTCCAAGCTCCATGTTTTCCAATGTGATCCTCAATCTTCTTAACAAAATAAAACCCTGATCACCATGCGAGATTGTTATAAGCATAAGATGAGATTATACAGGGTAAACATCCCTAAAAAATTATAAATGGCAATGTAAATGTAAGGTGGTATTATTTTTTGAAGAGAAATAAAATGGAGCCCCTGATTAGATATAATTAAAATAGACTCTCCTGAGCTGTTAACAGTTTACCCAGTCACTTTGAAGCATAGTTATCTTCAGAACCTCAGAATTTAAATTGGCCCATGATCTAATTACTGATGTATCAAATTGCCTAAGGAAATTGGTTCAAAGGCACAAAAAGAGATTAGCGCATATGATAACTATTACAGAATCAGGTTTCGAGTTCATGAACAGAAGTCACATTTCATAATACTTTTAAATACATCTCTTATTAGATTGCATTTAAATACATGGGAAAAGTAGTTTTCAGTTTGAAGTTTCCTTTGCTTTTGCTTACAAGGACCTCTTCTCAAAGAGTTATTTATTGTTTGAAAATATGAAGGTATGAAAAAGAGAGTCACTCCCAACACTGTACTCTACTATATGTCTGAACTCAGATCATCCTGACTTCAGCCTAAACACCCTGGTGCCAACTCACACTTTGGACTTAATTGAAATATGTGTGGTGAGGTAGATTAATAGCAGATTGATTTATCATTAGGTAAGGCTTCCTCAAAACTCATAATTTTGATTGAGATCTTTAGTCCTTGGAGCAATGCACCAGCATAGAAAGGAGGCCCCTTCTTTGTAAAGTGAGAGGTTTCTTGAGGCAGGTGGTGTGAATATGCGGAACCGCTCTCAGGCAGGAATTTTAGGAAATGTTATTTCCCCCAGACTATCTGTGCTCTCTTACCACTTTACTTCTTTTACAAGAGTTCACTGAGGGGTGTATATGTGAACTCCCATTTGTAGACCAATGGTCTAGCACTTGCAACTTCAAATAAAATAAAGTACCAGTTAATTACATGTAGAACTTATGACTGGCAATTCTTAGATTGAGTCACTCAGACTAAGGAACTGGCCTGTTCTTAAGAACAGGAAATTTTCTTATTTGTATTACAAGACATTTTTCTAAATCGATTTGCATTTTCAAATGGAAACCGCTAGCAGTTCATTGAACCATATGTGGAAAGAAATCAGATAATGAACATTCTATTAGTTTCCCCAGGACGCTGATTTAAGTACTCTTTTTTACAAACAGGTCTATCTTAATATGCTTGCTTTTCCTTTATTGACACTGAAGTCTGACCTGGCAGTGTATTTCAGTGTCTTGAAATACATATAACACTTTCAGGAAAGCCATTAAAAACAGCTGGAGTCTTGAGATGCCAAGGCCTTGGCTAAGATATGAAAGCAAAGGGAAGATCCAGCTGCAGATTCCGCATTAGATGGATATCACTAGGGAAAAGCAAAGTGTCTCTCTTACTGAGCCCCACAGAGTATATTTTGCTCTCTAGGCAAAGCTAGGAAGGAAGGGACCCTAGAATTGTTTGAGATGCAATCTTGAGGGGTATTTGAGATTACACTCATTAAAAAAATAACTTTAAGTGGAACTTCAGAAACAGAAATAGTACTAAGGAAGCATGTGGCTTTAGAGTATCTAAGGTAATACAAAATCTGCCCTAGCAAGCCATGAGGTTGGTGAAGTTAACCCAAGCTCAGACCCATATTTTTAATCAGAAACACTTTTCACCTTATTCCTACGTTCTTCTAAAATAGGAGTGAATAAAAACCTGACATTTTTCCAAGCCTATATTTCCCTTTTCATTGATTCCCCTAATCAAAATGTCACCAGGGTAGTCATCTCTAAATTATTCCCTGATTAATGAGATGTGGTAAATCATAAAAGCACCTACTTCTAAAGAGATTTGGAGAAGGGTTAAGCAATCAGTTTTATTTATTTTATTTAATTTTATTGGTTATGCATATTCATGGGGTACGATAAGTGATCAGTTTGAATCCCAAGTAGTGCAACATGAACTGCTGTGTTTGTTAATGATTACTCTGAACAGTGTTTCTTGTAAGCATTGGCAATGAATATCAGAACTCATTTTATTAATTTTCTCTGACTGTAGAGAAAATTGTGTTACTCAAGTTTTCAGATGGTTTCCATGATTTCATTTCATTGTTAGGAAATCAGTCCTTCCCCTAGTAGGTGAAAGGTAATCCCTGCTTGCTTAGCAGAAGACTGGATCCATCTTTCCTTTAACAAATGGCTATTTTGTGCTGTTGCTGCTGAAATCCTGGTAGAAGGATTTCAGGACATCTCTGTGGATGGGATGAGCCAATATAGACAGAAGGACACTTTCTCAGAGAATGGCCTTTGAAGAGGACCTGGAGGGAAGAGAGGAAAAAGTAAGAAAACTCAAATCCACTTTTGAGTAAAAGCAATGGGATAAATTACAAATCAATCTTGAAGGAATACATTAAGGGCTAAGTTTTCCTAATCAAATTGGTGCTCGGTTTGTGCATGTCAAAAACACGTGTATAAAGAAGGAAACAAATTTCTAAATATTACTGGTCAATGTCAATGTGTGCCTGTGTTTTCATTCAGTAAATATTTATTATTATGAAATGTATCACTAAAATACTGTTAATTTTTAAAAATATAAAAATAATAAGACATGATCCTCAATGTGTGCCTGTGTTTTCATTCAGTAAATATTTATTATTATGAAATGTATCACTAAAATCCTGTTAATTTTTAAAAATATAAAAATAATAAGACATGATCCTTGCCAAATGAGACACAAATTGATAAAGGATATTTAGGTAATTTAAAAAAAGCGTTCTTTTGGAAAAAAGACAGTGTTGAGCAAACATAAAATATATACAATATATGAATTAGATCTAAGGCTTTTGTTGCCCTCATAATGAAACAGTTAGATAAATCTACCTACCTATCTATTTTCCTGTTTATCTGTACTGATATCCAATATAACAGTTAACATTAACTAGTTAATCTTCAGTATTCTGATATCAACTGTTTATAAAATGAGCTCATCTTTATCAATAAAACCATAAGATATTTTTCCATTTTAGTGATAGCTGACAAAATAACTAACCTTTAAACGTTTTATTATGACTCATTGATTTGAGTTGGCTATATACAAATTAGCACTTGATTAAATATTAGGGTAGTTTGAAAAGAAACTTGCTGTAACATCTTTTACAATAATCGGTTTTCACTCTGTATTCTTTCTTTATTCTGGAATAAATATCATACTTGAATTTCCTTTGTAAATATTTACTTGTTCAAATAAAAGAGAAATTGAAAAAAATTACTCATTCTTGTTTTAAGAACAAGGAAGTTCATGAACATAAATCATTTGGTGGCACCGACAATGATAGACTTCTTTTGATGTCAATTCTGAATGTCCATGTTGGGCAAAAAACACCAGGGGGGCACTGAATCTACCACCTAACAATTTCTGGGTGACATTTGCATGGTGAGATTGGTATTCTACTCTTTAGATGTAGAAATGGAGCCACAGAGAAGTGAAGGCAATTATTAATGCTTTAGACTGAAGACAAGCTCAGAGAAATGATTAGAATTCTTCGGTCTTAACAAGCTGTACTGACCTAGGTCTGGTTTTCCCCTAAGTTATGTCATAGAGCATAATTCTGGCTAGAAGAGAAATCCTATTCTTTAATTTTAAAGCTTAACTTCCACCCCCAAAATGCACACAAGTCAGCTTCTACAGCATCAAAGTACCATGTGCCAAAGGGAAAACATGCCTAAAAAATTTTCACCAAATACTAAGTTTATTGGATTTAAGGTACAATGTAATAAATAGCTGTAGATCTTAAAACATGTAGTTTTTAATAGTAAAATTTAATTTTTGCTAGCTCATGTTCAGACTTAAAAGGCTCTTGATAGTAATTTAGAGTGTATCATCAAAGACTGTACCAAGTCTCAAACTTTAATCAAGCTACTTATTAAAGTGGAAATTTTTTATTTTTTTTTTTTTTCCTTTTTGTCTTTTTTACTGACCGGTAACCGGATCGCAACCCTCGGTGTCGCACCCGTACCGGGGACCGGCAATGGGATCACAACCCTCGGTGTTGCGCCCGTACCGCGCTCAGCCAGTGAGCGGGAACCGGTCTCCACATGGGATCTGAACCCTCGGCAGGAGCGCTGCCACGCTCCCAAGTGGCGCACTCTCCAGTGCGCCACCGGGCCGGCCCGGAAATTTTTTAAATAAAAAAAATCTATGCAATTCTGCTCAATAAGATCTCCCTGGAGACACATTTTAGTTCATCTTTTGTGTCACCATTTAGGCCGACATTGAAAAGTTTCCAAAGTGTTTTACAACTGATCATTTCAGAGTGTTCTTGAGAAGGCAGGAGAATGCTTGGGGTCCTAGACAGCAGTCACGGGCAGCACCCCTTATCCCCAGCAGGAGGCAGGAGCCCACTCAGGGTCTTAGGCAGGAGCCCTGGGCATCTCCACCACTGCCTGGCAGAAGGCAGGAATACATCAAAAACACCGCTTATGTGCAAGTGGCCCAACCACAGCCACCACAACAGCCACTGCCACTGCAAGGGCAGCTTGCTGCCACAGTAGCGGCTGCAGCCACCATGCAGGTGATTCACTGCCCACTCAAATGCATTGATACAAGGAGAGACACCAGTGGAGACCAGAAAAAGAAGAGGAATTCTCTCCCTTCAAAGCCCACTCCAGAGTTATATAAGAAGCAATTGCTCTACCACATCAATGTGGAGATACTAGAAATACAAAATACCAAGAAAATATGACACCACTAAAGGAATACAGGAATTCTCAAGTACCAAAACCATTTCAGAGCATTTCAGAGTGTTCTCAAATAGGTCAGAAGAAAAACATCGTTTAGTAATGATATTCAACCCCTGCTTTAATGACAGGAAGTACAGATGCCAAACAAAGAAAAACCACTTCAGAACTGTAAGCCTACATTTTGTTTAGTGCTTTGAGAAACATAGCATATGTAGTTCAGAACAAAGGTGTTTAGTATTATAATTAGTCATAGAGAACTTACCTTGGCAATTTTTACTGTCTAAAAAAGTGCTTTTGGCTTTTAACCCATTGTATTCTGATGGCTCCAATTTTGTCTGTACTAAAATTACTTTCATATTTCTTAGGGGTTGGAATGTGACTTTCTAGATAAATTCAACGAGCCAGTTAGCTCAGTTGGTTAGAGCGTGGATATATCAGAAAATCATATAGACAAAATCCCTAGCTTTATGGAGATATATTCTAGCAGAGAGGACAGGCAATGATAAATTAATGCAGAGATAGTTTTGAATAGATGACAGATGATAGGACCTAGCGTCTACGCAAGGAATTGTATTTAGATAATCCCGCGATGGTAATTGGCAAGAAAACAGAATACGTCGGTATAGATGCTGAAGGGTGGGTGAATGTGGTCAGGGGAGGCTGGGGACTCTCTGATTGATTCACTATTCTCTGGGAAGTAAGAAGCAAGGTCTTCAGCAGAAAGTGAGGATGGGGAGAAAGTGTTGCAGATTTGAGGAAAGAAGCTGAAGGTGTGAAAAATTAACATAGACATTTGCATATTTTGTTGGTTTTTTTTTAAATGAAGTGATATAGAGATAGTCAAAGTAACTGTCCACTTATTATTTACCCTTTCCATTCTCCCCAAAATATCTCTTCAAGAAGGTGGTGTGCATGATACTCATGTGTTACTGTTTAGGTTGGATTTGAAGCTGCTTAGGTCTCTGATAAACTGAATTTAACAGGCTTCCCATCCTGCCCAGTGCATTTTATTACTTTGCTTTTTAAAATATTGTGTTAAAATATATGAGGGTACTTCAAAAAGTTCGTGGAAAAATTGAATTAACAGATAATACAAATCTTTCCATGAACTTTTTTTTTTTTTTGGTGATTAATGCTTAGTTTATTAGCTGTTTTAATAAAGCAAAACTTTATAGTGAAAATAATGTGTTAGAAATAGTTTTTTGAAATCTTTTTTAATGTTATGCTTACAAAATGACAGACATGGGTGAAAACATCTTCAGTGATGATAATATAATGAACTAGTTGTCTGTGAGTAAAACTCAGCACTACAGAGGCAGGCTGACTGTTTAAGGACAGATCAGCTGGTTGATACCATGGACAGCCTACTTAACAATTGTACCAGGGTAGCTTCTAAGCTTCACTGGTCTTAAGGTTAATGCAAAGATTCCACATTGTCAGCTATTATAAAGTTTCGGAGAGGAATTCCTTCATCTATAATGATATTTTCTCCAGTACCACCTGATCTTTTTGATGCCTTTTCTTTTTTTTTTTTTTGGTGGCTGGCCTGTACAGGGATCTGAACCCTTGACCTTGATGTTATCAACACCATATCTAACCAACAGAGTCAACTGGTCAGCCACCTCTTTGTTCTTTAGTAGGGACTTATTGTATCATCCGTCACAAACTCATACAGTACTTTTATCCAGGAATCGTAGTGGAGGACATTGACCTAGTATTCAGCTGCTGTTTTCTTCATCAGTGGAAGACTTTTTCCTGGAATGGTGGGGAAGTCAAGGATTTTATCTCTGCATATTTTGCTAGGATCTCCTGGTGCCCATGGACATGGTGCTGGTTGGTGTAGACCCACTCAAAGCTTTCCAGTGAAATGTGGCTCCCCATGGCCCACTCCCGGCCCTTGCTCCTGGCCCTCGCTCCTGGCCTGGCTGTTCCAAGGTGGCTATGGTGGTGTCCCCCTGGCTCCCAACTTCCATGAACTTTTTGAAGACCCCTTGTATATACATAATATTTATCATTCATTCATTATTGATTGTAAGTTGGCAATTTATAATTGTATAAATGTATGGGTTAAAAAGTAATGTTATATGAATACAATGTGGAATAATTAAATCAAACTAGTTAACATATCTATCACCTCAAGTACTTAATATTTTTTGTAGTAAGAACATGTGGAATTTAGTCTTAGCAATTTTGAAATGTACAATACTTTTTTATTAACTATATTCACCACACTGCAATAGAATTAAAACAAACAAAAAATATATCCCTCTTGTCTAACTGAGATTTTGTGTCCTTTGACCATCATCTCCCCATCCTCCCTCAGCCTCCAGCCTCAGTAACCATCAGTCTACTCCTTGCTCCTATGAGTTACATTCTTTTAGATTCCACATGTAAGTGAGAACATGTGGTATTTGTCTTTCTGTACCCAGCTTACTGCACTTAGCATAATATTCTCCAATTCCATCCATATTGTCACCAATGACAGAATTTTCTTTTTTTTAAGGCTGAATATCATTCCATTGTGTGTGTGTGTGTGTGTGTGTGTGTGTGTGTGTATACTGTACCACATTTTCTTTATCCATTCACCTGTTGGTGGACACTTAGATTGATTCCATAACTAGGCTATTGTGAATAATGCTGCAATGTACATGGGAGTGCAGACATCTTTTCAACAAACTGATTTAAAATATTTTGGACAAATATCCAAAAGTGAGGTTGCTGGGTCAATATTTGTAAATATACATTTTAGTGGTATTACATATATTTATAATGTTGTGTAATCATCACTATTAGCTATATCCAGAATTTTTTCATTTTCCCCAATACAGACTCTGTACCTATTAGACAATAAATCCTCCTGTCCCCACCCTCCCCTCAACCCCTGGTTCCCTCTATTCTACTTTCTGTCTCTATGAATTTGTCTATTCTATGTACTTCACATAAATGCAATCATGCACTATTTGTCCCTCTGTGTCTGGATTATTTCACTTAGCATAATGTTTTCAAGGCTCATCCATGTGATAGCATATATCAAAATTTAAAAACTTTTTATAGGTGAATGTAACTGGGTTTCAGCATCACAGAAACTTACTGTGATTGCCTAGTATAGGTACAGGGGTGCTAAGGACTGCAAAAACACAGTGATGTCAGGGTTGCAGGCTCCAAGCAATGGGCTCCTGGACACTCAGGGAGAGTATTGTACATGCAGGGGATGTCTGAGTACTCAGGAAGCATCCTGGGCAAACAACCATCACCTCCAAAACCCAAACACATGGTGATATCTTCTATCTTCCTCTTCAGTATTTCCCATCATCCCTAGCATAAGATTTTTATTCATAAATACTTTTTAAGCTGTTTCATTAACCTCTTCTATAATCCATACTGAATGTCATGTGGTAAGGCAGGATCTTGTTCCCTATCAAGATATCGCGATCCTGGAGGACTGCCAGGTTCCCAACTATGAGGCCGTGCTTTCTGCACATGATCTCTGCTGGGCTGAACAGGGCAGGTGCAGAGGAAAACAGCAACTAGATATCAAAAGCAGCTGCTACTTGCTGACCGGAAATAGGGCCAGCACAAGCAGGGGGTCGAGAAGGAACATTTGGGTAATGGTTTCCATAGTTTTCCTTCTTGGGAGTCTCTAAAATGACAGAGTCTTTAAAATGACAGAGCCACAAAAAAGAGAGAACATGTCTTACAGTGATCGTACTTTGCATAGCTTTGCAGCCTGAGGCTTAATGCATGACTTTTTGAAGTTTGAAAGACTTAGATTTGGCAATACTAAAGTTTTAAGTCATTTGTCATTTTTATCTCAAAAATCATATTTTAGAAGAGATACTACCTTACTTTTCAGATATTTTCCGCAGAAGAACTAATGCTTAATTTTTTTTTTCTAAAATTCTTACAATGGACAGCATTATTTTTGTAATGAGAAAAAATGTTTTGTTCTTATTAAATTTAAAGTTACTTGTTCACCATATATTAGAGGTGGTCTTGTTTCTTCTGTAGTGTATCACTAACATCAATAACAGTAGGAAACTCTTTTTTTGAAGGCTTGGTATATGCCAGTGTCCAAATAGACATTTTATATACATCTTTACTTAGTATTTGTAACTATCTATGAAGTACGTGGTATCATATTTATTATTCTCATCTTCTAAATGAGGAAACTGAGGCTTAGTGTATGCAAAAAACTAAATAGCAATACCATGATTCAAACCAGCATTGCAAATGGCATTGACCTTATTCTTAGTCAGCACACTGCATCAGATTATCAGACAAGGTTCAAGACAGAAGGCTGACTAGAAACCATTTGGCTAAACACCTCCTTTTGCCAGTCTGGAGACAGACCCAGAGTGGTCCCAGCCTGCCCCATGCTCATTGAGCTGGTTAATTGCAGGTCCAGAGCTAGCACAGGAGTCTTTCAATGTCAGAAGATTTATGCACTTTTATACAGGATTGCTAGTATTTTCTTGTAAACTCCTTTATAGTCTATGGCTTTAAAAAGAAAACTCTTGTAAATACTAAAACTTAAAGCAGTAAGTCGAAGAAGGGTGAGCTGTAAGGTGACATAATCATGTCTTCTCTAGAAAGTGAAAAAATGGCTTGATATTTCAAGGTGTGTGCTCACTTGACAATCGCATTCAGTTAGAAGAATTTTATTCCTTATTTCATCCTATGTGCCTTTTCTTCTCCCTTCTTCCCATCTCTTTTCTAGTTTCTGAGGCAGCTATTAGTAGTGAAGTATCTCATTCTAAAGGTAATGCCTGGATTTGGATGATGGTGTTATCTGATTAAAAAACAATCCTTGGACATGCTAGAGATAAATAAACCTGAATCCTAAAGAAAGAAAAAAACCTACATTGGTAATAATCCTTAGTTCTGTGGTTGAATGTGAGAAATCAAAGCTGTTATTTCTATTTGAGCACTAAGATGACTACCCAGATGTCCTTTGTTATTTTTTTCCATATTTTGTTTTACTTTTTATTTTTAATTTAATTTTCGCTGCCAGTTGGCTTTGTTGTTTTCTACCATGGCCATAAGTTTACCTGCTGCTATGTTTTAGGGCATTAGGGGAGGATGGGATGGGAAAGGATAGGACACTAGGCATCTCCTTAGGTCTGATTAGAGTTTATGTTTATATTCTGGTAATCAAGGCATATATTCAAGAGGCCAAGTTTTGTCGAGAAGACACCCTGAAGCCAAGCATCTAATGCTGGGATGGCTGAATGCTACTGCTGGAAACTAACAGCAGCACGCCCCCAAAGCCTTGCTCTTTATGTGTTAGGTGGCTGGAACCAGACAGTATCTTGCAGCTCACTGTCCCATAAGCAGGTCTTCTCAGGACTGGGTGAGAGGTGTAGCTCTCTAACAAAACACACACACCTGGGCACCAACGGTGGTGGTGGTTTCATCTGCAAAACAGGAAAACCTTATATAGCAAAACCTCAATTAACAGGAAGCCAATGCATCCAAACCCCTCATTAACCAGTGACTCTTGAAACTAACTGAGCAAGCTTCTCAAATAATTGTTTCCTGCTGTTATAAAACTCAGCACTCAATTCGCACCCACTTTCAGAAAGTACAAGAGATTTTTTGATATGTATTTCTGCTTTGTACTCATTTCCCTGGCTTCATTTGACTGTTCTTATTATTAATATCCCTTTGCCTTAATCACATTTTCTATTTTTACTCTACAGCACTTGTATACTATACATTTTTATAAATGGCTTCAAATTCCCTTTGAAACGAAACTAAATAAAAGGAGGTAATAATTAAAAATATGTATTTCTGCTTAATATGGGCTTCTTAAAAGGCTCACAAAAGGTTTTTTTCTGATAGGTGATGACATCCATCTCTATGTGCCACCATAACTTCATGTAACCTTGTATAACAATACCACTGCCTTGTTCTGCCAAGTCTGAAACCCAACTCTTTATCTGCAAGAATATTTCTTCTTTTCCTATTCTCTCAGCCCCCATCCAGCTGTTGCTTCTGGTTGGAAGGCTTGAGGAAAGTTCTATTTTTATTTCATTCCATATCTTCTAAATGTATCTCCTTATAAATGCATCTTCAAAATATTTTGGAGCCATCCCTGTCACTTTGTTTTTTTGGTGCTAATTTTGTTCAGCTCTTCTTTATTTCTCTGTCAGACAGTGGCAAATAGATTCTTTTCTTTTTATTTTACATAGTATAATTTTAAATTGTATAATTCAGTGGTTTTTAGTATATCTACAAAGTTGTGCCACCATCACCACTATCTAATTCCAGAACATTTTCATCACTCAAAAAGAAACCTCATACTCATTTTTGGTCACTCCAATTCCGCTTTTCCCTCAGCCACTAGCAACCACTAAACTAATTTCTGTCTCTATAGCTGTGTGTCGGGCAGGAATCTCAGATCCTTCTGCCCCTTCCTGTGCAGGTCGTGAGTCAGGTAATTGAAAGAAGACCCTGGCAGTTTTATGCAAGGTAGACATACTTTATTCTCAGGTGTGAGCTTCACAGACATGCTTTATTCTCAGACATTAGCTCTGCCAACCCTCCGTGCTCTGCCATCTCTTCTGCTGCTCTGCCAACCAGCAGTTCAGAGCAGTTGTCTCTATACTCTTAGCACACAGTAGCAGCCACAAGCCAAGCATCACATAACTACATAATCATACTGAATCAGTAAGTGGGCACACATGCACAGTTACACTACATTTATAACTTGTTTCTAGTGAATGTGCTGAATCTTGTCCATTTGTAACAGATGTAAGGTGAGAGATCCTAACTAAACTTTTTCTTCTTTCCTTACAATGTGTCTAATCTAGGTATTCCATATAAAGTTACATATGGTCTTTTGTGACTAGCTTTGTTCACTTAACACATTTTCAAAGTCCATCCATGTTGAAGCATACATCAATACTTCATTCCTTTTTATAGCCAAATAATATTTTATTGTTTGGATATGCCACATTTATTTATTTATTCATCAGCTGATGGACAGTTGGGAATAGTTTCTTTATTAATAAATTCTCCTGCTTCCTTGATTTCCTCACTCCAGTGAATGTATAGTCTGTACTATATTTAGAATTATTTTCTTAAACAGTTCTTTTTTTTTTAAATTTTATTTTGTCAATATACAATGAGGTTGATTATTATGGCCCATTACCGAAACCCCCCTCCCTCCTATCTCTCCCCCCTCCCACCCAACAGTGTCCTTTCTGTTTGCTTATTGTATCAACTTCAAGGAGTTGTAGTTGTTAAGTCTTCTTCCTCACCCCCCCCTGGATTTTGTGTGTGTGTGTGTGTGAATTTATTTATTTATTTTGAGCTCCCAACAATAAGTGAGAACATGTGGTATTTCTCTTTCTGTGCCTGACTTGTTTCACTTAATATAATTCTCTCAAGGTCCATCCATGTTGTTGCAAATGGCAGTATTTCATTCATTTTTATAGCTAAGTAGTGTTCCATTGTGTAGATATACCACATTTTCCGTATCTATTCATCCGATGATGGACATTTGGGCTGGTTCCAACTCTTGGCTATTGTAAAGAGTGCTGC
>NW_007733309.1:0-1968 GCF_000696425.1 Galeopterus variegatus | reverse complement strand
TTTAGGCTATTCGATATATATGATCATGTCATCTGTAAACAGGGACAGTTTGACTTCATCTTTTCCAATCTGGATGCCCTTTTTTTCCTTCTCTTCTCTGATTGCTCTGGCTAGTACTTCCAACACTATGTTGAATAGGAGTGGTGAGAGTGGGCATCCTTGTCTGGTTCCTGTTCTTAAAGGAAAAGCTTTCAGTTTTTCCCCATTCAGGATGATATTGGCAGTGGGTTTATCATATATGGGTTTATCTTTAATTATGTTGAGATACTTTCCATCTTTACCTAACTTATAGAGGGTCTTTGTCATGAATGAGTGTTGAATTTTATCAAATGCTTTTTCAGCATCTATAGAGATGATCATATGGTCCTTGTGTTTGATTTTATTAATATGGTGTATCACATTTATTGATTTGCGTATGTTGAACCAACCTTGCATCCCTGGGATGAATCCCACTTGATCGTGGTGAATAATTTTACGTATGTGCTGTTGTATTTTGTTTGCTAGCATTTTATTGAGGATTTTTGCATCTATATTCATCAAGAATATCGGCCTGTAGTTTTCTTTTTTGGTTATATCTTTACCTGGTTTTGGTATCAGGATGATGTTTGCTTCATAGAATGAGTTTGGGAGAATTGCCTCTGTTTCAATCTTTTGTAAAGAATCGGTGTCAATTCCTCTTTGCATTCAAAGAGGAATTTGGTAAAATTCTGCTGTGAATCCATCTGGTCCTGGGCTTTTCTTTGTTGGAAGCTTTCTGATAACAGCTTCAATCTCCTTTATTGTTATTGGTCTGTTCAGATTTTCTATGTCTTCATGGCTCAGTTTTGGGAGCTTGTGTGTGTCCAGAAATTTATCCATTTCCTCCAGATTTTCAAACTTGTTGGTGTATAGTTATTTATAGTAGTCTCCAATGATTCCTTGTATTTCAGATGAATCAGTTGTAATATCACCTTTTTAATTTCTAATTTTTGTTATTTGAATCTTCTCTCTTCTTTTTTTTGTTAGCCATGCTAATGGTTTGTCAATTTTATTTATCTTTTCCAAAAACCAACTTTTTGATTTGTTGATATTTTGTATTGTTTTTTGGGTTTCAATTTCGTTAAGTCCTGCTCTGATCTTGATGATTTCTTTCCGTCTGGTAACTTTAGGTTTGAATTGTTCTTGTTTTTCTAGTTCTTTAAGGTGCGGTGTTACGTTGTTCACTTGCCATCTTTCCATTCTTCTTTTTTTTTTTTTGTTAGCCATGCTAATGGTTTGTCAATTTTATTTCAACGAACCAACTTTTTGATTCGTTGATCTTTTGTATTGTTTTTTGGGTTTCAACTTCGTTCAGTTCTGCTCTGATCTTGATGATTTCTTTCCGTCTGGTAACTTTAGGTTTGAATTGTTCTTGTTTTTCTAGTTCTTTAAGGTGCGGTGTTACGTTGTTCACTTGCCATCTTTCCATTCTTCTTTTTTTTTTTTTTTGTTAACCATGCTAATGGTTTGTCAATTTTATTTATCTTTTCAAAAAACCAACTTTTTGATTCATGGATCTTCTGTATTGTTTTTGGGGTTTTAATTTCATTAATTTCTGCTCTGATCTTGGTGATTTCTTTCCGTCTGGTAACTTTAGGTTTGAATTGTTCTTGTTTTTCTAGNCACTATGTTGATTCTTCCAATCCAAGAGCATGGGATATCTTTCCATCTTCTTGGATCCTCTTTAATTTCTCTCAGGAGTGGTTTATAGTTCTCATTATAGAGATTTTTTACATCCTTGGTTAACTCAACTCCTAAGTATTTTATTTTTTTGGTGGCTATTGTAAATGGGCAGGCTTTCTTGATTTCTCTTTCTGCATGTTCACTATTGGAGAAGAGAAATGCTACTGATTTTTGTGTGTTGATTTTGTTTCCTGCTACTGTGCTGTACTCATTTATCACCTCCAAGAGCTTTTTTGTAGAGGCTTTAGGCTGTTCGATATATAGGAT
>NW_007733308.1:109622-113515 GCF_000696425.1 Galeopterus variegatus | reverse complement strand
GTTCATCACAACATTATTCACAATAGCCAAGAGCTGGAATCAACCTAAATGCCCATCGGTGAATGAATGGATTAAAAAAGAAAAACCTGTGGTATTTATGCACAATGGAATACTACTCAGCTCTAAAAAGAAATGATATCCTATTATTTGCAGCAACATGGGTGGAACTAGAAACCATCATGTTAAGTGAAGTAAGTTGGCACAGAAAGACGAATACTGCATGATCTCACTCATGTGGAGCCTTAAAAAAAAGTCCATCTCACAGAAGTGGACAGTGGAATTATGGTTACCAGAGGCTGGGAGTGGGGGCAGTGGTGGACTAACACACACAAAACCGCGCTGTCTACCCTGAGTAAATCATTGTGCAGTATATTGAAACAAAAATGTATAAGTAAATGTTAAAATAAAAAATAATAAAGGGGAAAGGAGAGAGACTGGATAAGGGGCATAAAGATTAAGAATGATTTGTACCAATGAATATGCTAGTAAAAAATTAAAAATTAAAAAAAATAACGGGAACATTTAGATCTAGAATTTAGTTATCTACCCTGGATTATAAGAGATTAATCCTTTAGGACAGTCACTGGAAACTG
Organism: Galeopterus variegatus; assembly: GCF_000696425.1. Classification (NCBI taxonomy): domain Eukaryota; kingdom Metazoa; phylum Chordata; class Mammalia; order Dermoptera; family Cynocephalidae; genus Galeopterus; species Galeopterus variegatus. The sequence goes on along the minus strand of NW_007733308.1, from coordinate 112,922 downwards.
CTAGATCTGTGTCTGTCTTGAGACAGAATTCAAGGATTTGAGCTTGCTCTTCCCTTTATTTAAGCTTTTCAGTTCTGTTTTATTTAGACACATCCCAAGCTTTGACTTCTTAGCCTTTCTCGTGTTCTATAGAAAGTTCACCATGGTACCCTTGTTTGAGTGAGCAGGACTGAAGCCATGTTGGGACCTGAAGCTGCCTGGGCTGTGGGGGGGGGGGGGGGGGGGTAGGGGGGTGTTGGGGGCGTGGGGGGGGGGGGGGGGGGGGGGGGGGGGGGGAGGATTTTTTAAAGGACAGGTTTTTTTCTGTCCATTCCTGCTTCCCATCCCCTGACTTTCTTATCTCGCTCGCTAAGTAGGAAAACGGGGCCGAGAAGCTAATTAGTACTTTGCAAAGCTGACAGTTCTTTCTTTGAGACTTGTAGAGTTCTGAGAAATGATTGAGGCCAAATGGCTGAAGCTGACCTTGGGCACCAGCCAAGTACACTGGTGCAAATCAAAATCTTGCAGGGTCCTGAGATAACAGCGAAGATGAGAACAGAAACCAGATGAGGCCTTGGCAAGACTTGGACCTGACTCATAGACACAGACCCCTCGTAACTCACATCTCCTGCTCTCCTGCTCTCCTGCTTTTCACCTCCCATATTCCATTCCTTCAAGCCTTCCTTTAAAAACCTCTCAGTAAATGTAAGTCTTTGAGATGGGATAGTCTACCATCTCCTTCAGCTCAATACGTCTGCTTTTCTAACACCAACCATTTGACTTCAGAGTTTTTTTCTTTCCTTTTCAAGGGGGCAGGCAGCCAGACCTGAGTCCAGTAACACCCTAAAGCATTGTCCTTAGATCACATATTTTTCAAGACGCATATAAACTTACATAAGATGAACTTATTGAAATCATAGCAGTTGCCCACATAGTTAATGTTTAGGTTGAAGAACTAAGCTTCAAAAANTTGAAATCATAGCAGTTGCCCACATAGTTAATGTTTAGGTTGAAGAACTAAGCTTCAAAAAAGAGCAAGCTAAAGAGGAAGCTTCAGGCATTAGAACCCTCTGGTTATCCCTCTGTGCTGCATGCCATAACCACAGCCAACAGAAACCTAACCTGACAATAGGTTTGTCTTTGTACCTCTTGAGGTTAAAAGTTCTGTAGAGGCCTCAGATTTTAGCCATGTCCTGCTGAAGGGAAAGAAAAGAGATGACCTCCCCTTTCTGATTTGGAATAAATGTCAGGGTTGTGAGCCCCTTGCACCAGAAACCTTCCTGAGACCTCAGAACTAGCAAATGGTTATTCTCCAGCAAGAACTGAAAAAAGCTCAGAACTACTTTGTAAAAGAAGAATAGTAGATGAGACATAAATTTACTTTAAACTATTATATTTTCCCTAAGATTTTCTTATGCAGAGTTGCCACAGATTCCATCTAGTCTTCTGATTCATCACATTTTTCTAGCATCTTTGGATCTGCTAGATCAAAAAGGCCAAGTAGAAAATGGCCAGTACAACTTCCTAACCTATCTGGATAAGATTCTCTTGCTCTGAGTCCTGCCTAAAGCTGGAAGACTTTTAGATAAATGGGTAAATGATTCATGGAAGCCTGTCAGAATGTGCCAAATATTCCCTCCCTCCTCCTCAATTCACCGGGGTCCTCCCACCCAAACAAAAAACCAGGTGATGATTTATTCCATGCACCCACTAGGTTTTTTGAGATGACAAAGTGAGGAAGGAATGTAACATGGAACTAGCATAGTATATGACACAGAGTAAGTGTTCAAAAAATTAAAGTTGTCAGAATCATTAACAAGGGTTATAGAAGTGAAAGCACTTGAAATTTTGAGTAATGATGTATCAGTCAGGGTTTTCCAGAGAAACAGTTTCAATAATATGTAAATATGGAGGGAGAGAGAAAGAGAGAGAGGAATGTATTTTAAGGAATTGGTTCATGTGACTAGGTTTGGAGTCCAAAATCTAATGGGGGAGGCTGGCAGGATGGAGACTCAAGATCAAGCTGCAGTTTGAGTCCCACACCACCACGCTGGAGACGTAGGGGCCAAGGTGCAGTTGGAGTCAAAGGCAGTCTGCTGGCAGNATATGGAGGGAGAGAGAAAGAGAGAGAGGAATGTATTTTAAGGAATTGGTTCATGTGACTATGTAGGTTTGGAGTCCAAAATCTAATGGGGGAGGCTGGCAGGATGGAGACTCAAGATCAAGCTGCAGTTTGAGTCCCACGCCACCACGCTGGAGACGTAGGGGCCAAGGTGCAGTTGGAGTCAAAGGCAGTCTGCTGGCAGGTTCCCTCTTGCTATGGTCACTCTTTTGTTCTAGTCAAGCCTTCAACTGATTGGATAAGGCCCACCACCCTATGGCAGGGATTGTGCTATACTCAACATGCACTATTTTCAATGTCAGTTTCATCCAAAACACTCCCAGCGGAACATCCAGAGTGATGTCTGACCAAGTATCTGAGCGACACGGCCCAGCCACACGAACACATAACGCAGTGGCTGTAATCATGTTCATTAGGAAGAAAGCAGGTGTCAAAAAAGGCCAGTAAAGATAAAAACAAAACAAAAACAACACTAACATCAATAACAAACAAAACAAAAGTGAGTCTACGATCCTGCCAGTCAAAGGCTCTTACATGTAAGAAAGGGCCTCCAATTTCATACTTTTGTATGTGGACATTTAGTCTTTTCTACACCATTTGTTGAACAAAGTTTTCCCCATTGGGTATTCTTGGCACCTGTGTTGAAGATCAGTTTATCACATATGCATGCGTATAATTCTGGGCTTTTGATTCTGTTTCGTTAGCCTTACTGCTTTAGTTACTGTAGCTTTGTAATATATATTTAAATCAAGAATTGTGATATCTCCTGTTCTTCTTTCTCAATATTGTTTTGGCTATCCTGGATCTTATGTGTCTCAGGCGAATTTTAAGATTTTCTTTTTTCTGCAAAAAATAACTTTGGATTTTAATGCGGATAGCATTGAATCTGTAGATAGCTTGGAGTAATATGGACATTTTAACAACATTAAGTCTTCCAATCCATAAACAAGAGATGTCTTTCTATTTTTTGTGTTTTTAGTATCTTTTGTTAGTGTTTTGTTGTTTTCAGTGTATAAGAGTTTCACTTTCTTGGTTAAGTTTACTTACAAGTATCTTATTCTTTTCAATGCTACTGTAAATGGGATGGTTTTCTTAATTTCCTTTTCAGATCGTTTGTTGTTAGTGTATAGAACTGAAATCGATTTTCATATATTGATTTTATATCCTGTAACTTTACTAAATGTGCTTATTATTTCCAA
>NW_007733308.1:107666-108734 GCF_000696425.1 Galeopterus variegatus | reverse complement strand
CAGCGAGCGGGAACCGGTCTGTACATGGGATCCGAACCCTCGGACGGGAGCGCCTCCGCGCCTCCCAAGCGGCACACTATCCAGTGCGCCACCAGGCCGGCCCTCGATTTTCATATATTGATTTTATATCCTGTAACTTTACTAAATGTGCTTATTATTTCCAACTCTGCGTGTGTGTGTAGTTTTTGTAATTTTCTACGTGTAGGATCATCTTATCTGTGAGCAGAGATCATTTTACTCCTTCCCTTATAATTCTGACGCCTTTTATTTCCTTCTCTTGCCTTATTGTCCTGGCTAGGACTTCTGGTGGTATGTTGAATACAAGTGGCGAGAGTGTACAAAAAAATAAGGAAAAAAAAAGTGGCAGAGTGAGCACCTTATCTTGGTCCCAGCCATGCAAGAAAAGCTTACAGTTTTTACTGTTGAGTAGGACATTAGCTGTACACTTTACATGTGTGACATTTACTATGTTGAGGTAAGTCCCACAATTGCTAACTTGTTAAGAGTTTTTATTATAAAAATGAGTTGAATTTTGTCAGATGCATTTTCTGCACCAATGGAGATGGTCACGAAGTTTTATCTTCATCCTTTTAATGTGTTGTATCACATTAATTGATTTGCATATACCTGTCCTGGCATCCCAGGGATAAATCCCATTTGGTCATGGTGTGTGATCCTTTTAATGTGCTGTTAGAGCCAGTTTGCTAGTATTTTGTTGAGGATTTTTGCATCTATGTTCACCAAAATATTGGTCTGTACTTTTCTTGTTGGCATCAGGATAATGCTGGCCTCATATACTGAGTTTGGAAGTTTTTCCATCTCTTCAATTTCTGGGAAGAGTTAAGAAGGATTGGTATTAATTCTTTTTTAAATGTTTGATAGAATTTATGAATAAAGTCATCTGGTTCTGGGATTTTCTTTGTTGGAAGGTTTTTGATTAATGATCCAGTTTCCTAATTCATTGTTGGTCTGTTCAAGTTTCTTATTTCTTCATGTGTCAGTTTTATTAGGTTGTATATTTCTAGGATTTTATACATTTCTTCATTATGCAAATTGTTGGCTTATGAT
>NW_007733308.1:104808-106098 GCF_000696425.1 Galeopterus variegatus | reverse complement strand
TCTGCACCAATTTACATTCCCACCAACAGTATACAAGGGTTTCTTTTTTCCCACATCTTCACCTACACTTATCTTATTATTATTTTTTTGATAATAGCCATTCTAATGATGTGAGGTGATACATCATTGTGGTTTGGTTTGCATTTTCCAAATGATTGGTGATGTTGAATACCTTTTCATATACCTGTTGACCATTTGTATGTCTTTCTAGGAGAAATGTCTATTCAGTTCCTTTGTTCACTTTTAAATCATCTTTTTGTTGTTGTTATTGAGTTGTAGGGTTCCCTATATACTTTGGATTTTAATGATTTATCATATGTATTGTTAACAAGTATTTCCTCCCATTCTGTAGGTTGCCTTTCTATTGTATTGATTGCTTCCTTTGCTGTTCAGAAGCTTTGTAGTTGGATGGCATCCCACTTGTTTATTTTTGCCTTTGTTGCTTGTCATATCCAAAAAATAATTGCCAAGACCACTGCCAATGAAAGAGAGTAAGGCTCCGCCTGTGAACAAAACTGACTCCCCTTTCCCTGCAGAGGACACTTTGTTACACTTCCGCTCCTTAATCATAAGACTCCCAGGGCAAAAGANCTTTATTCATTTATCTAACAATAAACATTTATGTTGTTTCCATATTGAGGCTATTGTGAGTAATGCTATGATAGACATGGGAGTGCAGAAATCTCTTTTAAATACTGATTTCTATTCTTTTGGATATATACCTACAAATGGGATGTGGGATCCTACGGTGGTTCTATTTTTAATTTTTTGAGAAACTTCTATACTGTTTTCCATCATGTCTGCACCAATTTACATTCCCACCAACAGTATACAAGGGTTTCTTTTTTCCCACATCTTCANATAAAATTTGATGAGTTTAGAGATAAGGATACATTCCTGAAACTGTCAACACAGTCTATGCTGTAAATATATCCATCACTCTGCCCTTTTTATTATTATTATTATTTTGCATGTGATAGAATGCTTAAAAGATGTATCTTCTTAGCAAATTTTTACATATATGATAAGTACATACTATAGGCATTATGCTGTACAGTAAATCTCTAGAAATTATTCATCTTTCAAAACTGAAACTTTGGATATTTTGACCAATACCGCCTCATTTTCCCCTCCCCTCAATCCCTGGTAACCACGATATTGCTCTCTGCTTCCCTGAGTCTGACCAGTTTAGATCACTCTTTTAAGTGGTATCATGTAGTATTTGTCTTTATGTGCCTGGCTTATTTTGCTCAGCATATGTCCTCTAGGTTCATCCATGCTGTTGCAAGC
>NW_007733308.1:92865-103519 GCF_000696425.1 Galeopterus variegatus | reverse complement strand
CCTGCAGAGGACACTTTGTTACACTTCCGCTCCTTAATCATAAGACTCCCAGGGCAAAAGATTACCCCATAGGCTGCCCTGACAAAATAGACTGAGATAAGAGAGGAAACAGATATTTACTGAGTTGCAAAACCCCTCCCAAAGGCTTGTTTACCATAATTGTAAAAGTTACAGATTACCCTTAAGACCCCTTTAGGAATTCCCACCTGTGCACAAAGCATCAAGGTGACTGCTACAGTGACCCTCCTGGGGTGACAATGATGAACACCACTGCCATTTTGGTGCAAGGAGCATGCACCCATGACACAACCAGGAAGAACAGAATGGACCACCTCCAGTGATGCTGGGCTGTACCCCTTAGCTCCTTTCCCTATAAAAGACCCTGAACAGCTCCCCTCAGGGGTCTAGCTTTATTGTCACTACTCCCCTTATGCATAAGTCTATCTCTTCTTTTAATAAACCATTGCTTGCTTTACTGCTGGGTACATTGTTCACCTCTATGACTTTGGAATCCAAGAGCCTAATTTGATCACTGGTGAAAGCTGGAAAACTTTCGGCACCAGAGAAGACTCTAGCTGCAAGAGTCAAGTGGCCACTGGGACTATTTTACTCCCATGTCTCTGCTGATGGTAAGTCTCTCCTTGAGTTCTCAGCTGAAATTCTGACAAGGCAATGCTTTATTCTTTTTTACTCTCTTTTCTTCCCCTTTTCTTCCTCTTTAATGTGACTGCTGTACAACTACAGCTTAAACTCCTCTCAGCCTGTGAGAAGCTGCTCCCTCTGGCCAGCAAAGGCTTGTCCTGCTGGGTGACTAGCAGAGGTGGGAAAGCCAGTCCTACACCTTGAAGACCTTGCTTGAGCAGGTTCCTCCTAATGGGGGATTCATGACAGTGGTGTGGATTCATTCCCATGATGCACAGTGAATGGAAGTCCAGTGATAGAAAGTGAGCAGAGATGCTGGGTACCATTCAAGCTTTATTAAAGGAAGAAAATCTGCCAGGCTGTGCTCAAAGTAGCAGGCAGCGCAGGGCTGCCCTGAAAATGGGGACAGCATCAGGTGTGGGGGTGGTAGAGCTTATATAGTGCACCAAAGGCTGGCTGATACCATCAAGGAGGGGCATTATGCTAATGTGGATCGGGGTGGAGAACTGCATCCTTGTGGAAGCAAAAGGGGTTTCTGTTTAAGTCAGGAGGCTTCTCCTAAAGGGAAGGGGGGAGGTGCCGGGCACTGGAGTGGAAGATGAGGCTGGCAGCTATTTCGTGCTTATTGTGTGCACAATGGCACTGGTCACATCCAAAATCCCTCATTCCTGCCTTTTAAGTATAAGAAGAAGGGAAAGGGGGCAAAGGTCTCATTCTTCTGAAGCTACTTTCTGCTGGAGATGGGCAAAGATATGGAAAAAATAAAAGATTTATGTTGGTGGGTAAAATAATTAGGCAGGGGGTATTGGTTTTCTGTGGGGAGGCTGTATTCCTCTGGGGAAGGGTTGCTGATTTCTGAGGGGCTGATATCATCCTTGCAGGAACAATTTAGTGACCTTTTGGTTCATGAAAGCCTACATATGTTTCTGCAAGACATTAGAGAAACATCAAAAGAGACAGGGACCAAAAAGTAGGATGAGGCACAGTTAGGGGTCTGAGTAGGGGCATAAGCCAGGGTATCCAAAGGTTCAGTGACTGGGGCCACCCCCCAGGTGTGTTTGTATTTTATAACCCTTTGCATCCACGATCAATGCTTGCTTTTAAATGGCTTAAGTTGTTTTGGATCACCCCAGACTTATTTACATAATAACACCATTTCTCCCCCAAGAAAAGGCAGGTGCCTTTCTTCTCAGCTGTAGGGAAGTAAAGGGCCGATGGTTCTGTAAAGCAACTGTCAACTGTCACAAGTGAGGTGACCTGTCACTGGAGGGAGGAGATGCTATCTATGCTTAGTTCTTCTGAGAGTTTTTGATAGAATTGAGAGGCAGTAGCAGGGCCCACTATGCCAGTCCCAGTTGCAGGAAGGATCCCTGCCCCAATTAAAAGGTACAATTAGTGCCCTACAGGAATGGGGGCACTTCCTGAGAGGGGGGCTGAAGTTAGTCCCAGTCCCGTCTCCATCTCTCTATCTGTCTGGAGGGTAATGTCAGGGACGACTTAAAAGAATTTCTTAATCGTGTTAGGGGGCCGGCAACAGGATAATGTAGTTTTACAAATGAAATATATTCTGGTTTTAGGGCATGGATGAGGACAGGGTAAGTGAGTGGTAGCATTTGATGGTGTTAGTGAGGCAGAGTGTGGGCAGGCCCCGCACAACGCTGACAGTTCCCTCTGAGGTGAGATTAGAGGAAAGTGAAGAGACGTTCGTGGAAACATTATGGGCTGCATCGACAGGGAGGGGGGTGACCACAGAAAGTTTCTTGCGAAGTGGGAGACAGATGAGTCGCTCGGGGACCAGTCTGATCCAGTGAGGACTGCATCGTCCCTGCAGACCTGGAATCTCCAAGTTCCAGGTAAGGGGGAGCATTGAGATAGGAGGAAAAAAACGGGAAGGATGCAAAGGGTTAGGGGGCCAAAAGAATTTAAAGGGCACATCGCCACAGTGAAATTGCTAAGAAGCATCTTACTGATAGGAAGTAAAGAAGTGCCAGGAGAAACCTTCCTATACTGTTACAGTCTTTTGGGGCAGCACTGGCTAATCCTGTAGCAAGTACTAGAACAGATAGTATAACAGTAGCTCTTATGCAAGAGACGTGAAGCGGGCCTGCAAGAACGAGAGGATAATCACTGGGGGAAAGATCATCCTTCTTCTGGGATTGGGGGAAGAGTGGAGGTCCTGGAGATTTTCAGTTTTGTGGATCCTAAAATGGATGAAGTGTGAGGAGATGTTGGGTTGGGGGTTGAGTAGAGGGACCCCTCTGGCTTGGTGTTAACAGATTCTTTGGGTAAAGCCTCAGGTGTTCGTTTACCAAGGATAAGTGGTACCAAGGGGCCTTTCCTAGTACTTTTACTGCCATGGGGGTGGCGAGAAGTACTGCATAAGGCTTTTCCCAGCATGGCAAGAGAGGCTTTGGGATTCAGGTCTTAATACACACTTGCTATTCTGGGCTCAGTTTAAAGTCTGAGGAGGTGGTGGGGAAAGGATGAGGTAATAGAAGGTTGACCTGTTCCCTAAAATCCCTAATGAGTGAAAGAGTAGGGAGATACGGGCCTAAAGGCGATGAGCTGGAAGGGAGAGGTGTGAGAGTGAAGAGCCTACCGTATATAAGTTCGAGGGGGCTGAGGCCTGTGTGCTTGTCGGGGAGCAGCCCATAGGCCAGTGAGTGACTGGTGGGGAGGTCAAAACGAGGGATGGTTTCTGAGGTGAGAGCATGCGTTACTGCTGTAGCATCCTCTGAAGTGCAGGGAAAAGCCTCAATCCAACCTGAAAAGGTACTTAGTAAGGTTAGAAGATAGCGTGTCCTTTTCTGTGGGGCATAATATAAGGGCTGAAGAAGGCATAGTAGAAGTTCATAGCCTATATGAATTGAATTATGAAAATCTAAAAGGATTTGCTCAGCTTGTGTGGTAGGGAGGACATAGCGACTGGAGAGAGTATACCAGTTGTCCTTCCTCTGTGCCCCCAACTGTTGGAGGTGTTGTATTTCTTGAGGTGTGTACTGGGATAAGGGCATAGGGGCCATGAGACGGACCTGAGCAGGAGAGGAAGAGTAGGGGGGCCTAGCAATTGAGCAGCCTGTTTTGTGGTTAGATCCACCAGTTTTTTTCCCTGGGCTATGGGGTCATTGGAGGTTTGGTGTCCTCTGCACTGTATAACCCCAACCTCCTTTGGGAGTTGTGCAGCCTCAATAGCTTGTGTTAGATTTACTATGGTATAACCTTCCCAGGGGGCGGGTGTGGAGGTGGCACTCCCATCTATGAACCATGTAATGGGATGCAGGGAGATGTGTGGAAAGGGATTGAGAAAGAGGTCTAAAGCCTCCATGCAGTTATGTTTTAAGGGTCATGAGTGTTTTGGGATAAGAGTGGCTGGATATTAAGGGAGGGTGAAGTTTCAAGGTGAACTGGGAGTTTTCAATGAAGGTAAGGTGAATAAGTTGTAGGCAGGAAAGGGAGAAAATTGATTTGGCCTTATGGCTGAGAAGGTCTTAACTATTTGATGTTTAAAAGTTAGTTTAGAGCTTTCTTATGCTAAAAGGGCAGCTGCCACCAAGGATGGTGAGCAGGGGTCCCATCCTTGAGCTGTGGTGTCTATTGTTTAGAGAGTTTTGTAACCAGGGAGAAAATATCTCCTGCCTTTTGTCCCCAAACCCCGAGTGCCAATCCTTGGATTTCAGTGACATATAGGATAAAAGCATGAGGTAGATTTAGGAGAGATAGAGCTGGGGCTGTGAGGAGAGTGGCTTTTAATCACTGGAAGGGAGAATGAATGGGCTTTGTGGGATCTGAAGGAATGGCAGGATCCCCTTTGGCTGCTCCATAAAGTGGCTTTGCTAGCACGCTGAAGTTAGGAATCCATAGGCGAAGATACCCTGCAAGCCCCAAGAAAGGATTTCACCCTTTGTGGTAGGAGTAGGGAGTTAAGAAATTAGACTCTTGTGATCCACCATTATTTCCCTGGTGTTGGCGGTGAGGTGGACTCCCAAGTAGGTGACCGAAGGAAAAGAAATTTGGGCCTTGCTGGGGACACTTGATATCTCCTGGAGAACAGGAAATTAAGGAGAGCAACAGTGTGGGCCTGTAAATCCTCATAGGAGGGGATGCAAAGGAGGAGGTCATCCACATATTGTATTAAAGTGCTAGAGGCTGGGGGAAGTTCAGATTAGTCTTGAGCTAAGGCCTGGCTGAAAAGTGGGGGCTATCCCGAAACCCCTGAGGTAGTACTGTCCAAGTGAGTTGTTGGGAACAGCGTGTGTCAAGATTAGTCCTGTACTAAATGGTATGAGCCATTAGGCTTTATAACCAGAAGGATGGGTGTATTAAGAGGTGAGTGGGTAGGCTGTGAGAGATGAGAAGAAAGGAGTTTGTTTTTGGGGGCTTTAACCCTGTTAGGTGTTTGTTAGCGATGCAGTACTGTGGGGCATCAGGGAACAAGGAGGAGTTCTGCAATTTAACAAGGATGGGGAATGGTGTGTAGCAATGGAGAGAGAAGAAGCATCCCATACTAGGGATTAACCTTGTCTGGGGGGAGGGGAAGGTGGAAGCCTCAGGGGCCAGGTCTGGGTGCAGCCTGTAGCAAGAGTGTTGTAGCTGGAGTTAAAGTGTTTAGGGTAAGAATAGCTTTGAATTTGAAAAAAATGTCCCATCCCAGTAAGGGGGTTGGGCATTGAGGCATTATTAAGAATTTGTGTGTGAATTGGGTGTGATGTAGGTTGCAGTAATGGGTTTAGTGATCCGTGGGTGGTGTTCTGATCCCTACTATTGTGACAGAGGATGGGGTTGTTGGTCCTGCATATTCGGGAAGGGTAGAGTAAGCAGCCCCTGTACTGATGGCAAAAGAGATCGGCTTACCTGCTACAAGGCGAGTTACCCTGGGCTCATGCGTGGTGATCTCCATGGGGGCCTCAGACCCTGAGCATCATTGGTCCTCCTCTTGGGCAAAGCCGAGAAACTCCAGTAGAGATGGCCGTGAAGCCAAAGTCTGTAGGTCGGGGACTGGGCCACTCCCTCTCTGCTGAGCAGCACAGTCAATCCCCCAGTGACCTGGCCATTTGCAGTGAGGACAGGTTATGACAGGCCCATGCTGAGTGGCCAAGTTGACTGCACTTGAAGCAGTTCTCAGGTGGCTTGCCCCTAGAGGCAGCCGGCTTTGGAGTATGTGAGCCATGGATGACATTAGCCAGGAGCTGGTATTTGGCCTGATCTCTTTTATAGCTTTTTCAAATATCAGGGGCTGATTGGGTAATGAAATGAGAGTGTAAGAGGGCCATGCCTGCAGTTTGCGTCTATATGTATGTATTCATGTAAAGCCTCAGAGAGGCAGGTTAGGAACTCATTGGGATTTTCAGTGGATCTCTGTGTGATTTCTCTAAGATTGTCATGATTGACTGACTTGTGAGTAGCCTTTGGAGGCCATGAAGGTGTGTGATCTTGTTATCCTGGAGATCTTGATCCCTGTGGCCAGGCTGGTAGTCCCAGTTTGGGTCCATGCTAGGAACAGCAATGGCTCCCATGGGCCACCTATTACTCTGAGCATGTACCTGAGGCACCATCTAGACCTGCTTCCTATACATGGACTCAGACAACTCCTTCCATCCCAGCCACTTCACAGAGGGTTATAAAAAGCCCAAGCTGAGGTGGGGTTGTTACCTGATGAAGGGGGAGAAGGGGAGGGGTTGGGCTGAGGACGAGCATCTGGAGGCCAGGTGTGGGGAAGAGAGAGAAACGTGGAGGGCTGACGGATCAGGAGATTGATCTGAGTCTGGAAGGGGAGGCCAAGAATGAGCTAGGAGAATTTGAGACATAGGACAGTTTTGACAGAGAGAAGGACATGTTCAGAGATAGGAAAAGGCCTGAACAAGGAATCTCTACAGCTTTTGCCACTTCAGTGAGTGTCTAAATCAAGTGCCATCTTGTGGCCACTGGGATCCATTGTAATGAGGCATTTGAGTTTTAATGGCTCCCTGGAGGCCGAGAAATTGGCCAGGAGACGGCCCAGAGGCATAGAGCACGGAGTACAGTAGAAAATGAGATGTTTAGGTTTAATGTCTCCCTGGAGGCCAAGAAATTGGCCAGGAGACAGCCCAAGAGCATAAAGCATGGAGGTTTGGATTGCGGGGATCCCATTTAGAGGGTGAGAAAGGGCAGTCAGTCCTGGTAGAAGTAGCGTGCCAACAAAGAGTGTCCTCTCTGCTGTCCACCTTCTTTTTGAGAGAAAAGCTATGACCCACTAAGGAAGTGTCCTTCAATAGCTGGGGGGCATGAGAAAAGTTCCCTCGGCCAGGCGCCTGGGCTTCATAGAGACCAGAGTCATAGAGAGTAGTCAGGGGAACTCATAGTAGTAGGCAGGACAGACGCACTGACTCACCCTGAATTAAGGCCAGTGTTGGATGTGTTGGTCTGAAATGGCAAAAGAAGAGAGTCCCAGAGGCACCCAGTTTCAGCAGGTCTTGGAAGGGTGGCCAGGAGCCAATCACCCCAAGAGGGGATCGTCCGACGGTCCAGCCAAGACCCTTCCCAGGTTTTGGCACCAAAATGAAAGAAAGTGAGCTGAGATGCCGGGTACTGTTCAAGCTTTATTAAAGGAAGAAAATCTGCCAGGCTGTGCTCAAAGTGGCACGCAGTCCAGGGCTGCCGTGAAAATGGGGGACAGCACCAGTTGTGGGGGTGGTAGAGCTTACATAGCGTGCCAAGGGCTGGCTGATACCATCAAGGAGGGTCATTATGCTAATGTGGATTGGGGTGGAGAACTGTGTCCTTGTGGAAGCAAAAGGGGTTTCTGTTTAAGTCAGGAGGCTTCTCCTAAAGGGAAGGGGGGAGGTGCCCGGCACTGGAGTGGAAGACGAGGCCAGCGGCCATCCTGTGCTCATTGTGTGCACAATGGCACCAGTCACATCCAAAATCCATCATCCAGAAGCTGCTAGAATCCTCTTTACCTTTCCCTGATTTTCTAATCCCTCTTCTGCTATTTGGTTGGATTGTATGCACTACTATGTAGGTGCACCCTGGAGGGCTCCCGGCTATGCTTTGTTTCTGATTTTTTCTGAGCCCTCTTCTGCTGTTCTGTATAGGTGCACCCAGAGGGCTACCGGCTATGCTTTGTTTGTCTGATTTAAATCTAGTTGGTACTTTTCTTCTTTGTGCTGATGACAGTGGGGATAACTGTTTTTATCAATTACTGTCAGTGGAATAGGTTGGCCCTGCCAATTGGGACTAGGAGAAAGTCCCTACTGCTCCTTTCTCTTTGTTTGCTTGGTTAGTTGAGTACCGGTAATCTGAATAAACCTTCCAATCCTTGCACCAACTTTTGGACTTTCAGGTCATTTGTTTAATGCGAGAGGGCAAGCCGAGCCTGGTCTGTCAGTAACACCATGAAGATTTTTCTCTATGTTTTCTTCAAGAGTTTTATGGTTTCAGGTCTTATGTCTAAGTCTTTAATGGCTAGTCTTTTGTTTATTTATTTATTTTCTAGTCTTTTATTTCTAGAAAATTTGGGGTTGTGGTGTAAGATAATGGCCCAATTCCATTCCTTTGTATGTTAATGTCCAGTTTTACAAAGAAGCAAGATGCTGCAGGGAAAGGGGAAGGAAGAGAAGCTTTCTCGTTGGTCCAAGGAACACCCCTGTGGCATAACTCAATGTAATTTATGGTTCCCAAGAGTCTCAAGCAGGACCTCTCCCACCCACGACCACTTCACAAATGCTTCCCCCAGAAGGAGAGGGACAAAGGCTAAGGGTGTCACAGGGGCAGAAGCCTTTCCCATTGATGAAGCAATTAAGATACAAAGAGAGTTGCATCTTGATTTCTCTGTTTGCAAGTGCTCTTTCCCCCCCAAGCACTGGTTTCTTTTCTTTTTTCTTTCCTAAAACACTAATTATGTCATTCTCTATTCCTACTTAAAACCTGACAAAGGTCCGTCCTATCTCATATCTCTGTCCCTGCCACTAACCCTCCCCAACCAGGCCAGTCCATCCCTGTCCACTTGTTACATTTAATATATATGTATTTGTTTTCTTGGGCTGCCATAACAAAGTACCCCAGACTGAGTAGTATAAACAACAGAAATGTGTTGCCTTACAGTTGGAGGCTGGAAGTTCAAGATCAAGGTCTTGGTAGAGCTGGTTTCTTGTGAAGACTGTGTAAATGTCTGTGTCTACATTTCCTCTTATAAGGACCTCAGTCATGTTGAGTTTGGGCCTACACTTAATTTTTATTGTCCAAGGATGCACCCTATTATGAAATGTTCAGTAAGTCCAGGCCAAAGAGGAGGCATAGGCATGCAACATGCATGTCAGCTTTTGTTGCTCCAAGAAAAAAAACAGGAATTGAGTGGCAATGACAGCATGGGGTGCAGAGTCCATGAGGCAGCATCTCAGAGTGCAGGCAACAACAGATAGGCTGTCCTGAGTCAGAGTCCTAGGTCTGCTGCCAATTGTGTGTCATATCATCTTTCTGGGCATCAGTTTCCCTAGCAGTAAAATAAAAGATCTCCAAGATCATCTTTTTTCTCTGATATTCTATGACTCTAACTCAAAAGGAAGTAGTTGTTTATTAGCATAACCAGTTGCTTATTACTACCTACAACCAACCCCCATGATGTAAATATTTTCTCTTGTTACCCCAAAATAGATGGGACAGGGATGGCTGTAAGTTTCTGACCCACAATATAGAGAACTGGTATTTATAAATCTGGGTGGGGAAGTCTGTATTTGGCCTCCCCCTCTTCTAACTCCACTCTATTTTTTCTGTTTCTCTCTCTGGGTTTCACTGTCTCTTCCATATAGGAGGGTATGTCAAAAAGTTCATGGAAATATTTGTACCATCTTTTAATTCTATTTTCCACAAATTTTTTGAAGTACCCTCATGGTGGGAATATAGAATAGTTTGGTCAGGGCCCTCACCTTGGGTCCAGTTGGGTGTGGTTTTAGGACATCCTTTGTAAGCAAAGTGTGTGTGTGTGTGTGTGAGTGTGTGAGTGTGTGTGTGTGTGTGTGTGTGTGTGGAGTTAATGAGCATGCACACCAATGTATCTTTTTAGTTTTGTTGCTATTCTTGTGTTCTTCAGAGAGAGAGAGAGAGAAAGAGGAGTTTTAGTGAAGCAGGTGGGTGGGCATCTGCCTTGGGCATCCTCCCTGCATGGCCATGCTTTCCAACCTATGGCTCCAAGGACCTTTTGGCCAGTTACCTAGCTCATAGACCTGTATGTGAGGGGTCTGGTGACCCAGGCTGGTATGTGAGGGGTCTGGGACCCAGCTTGGCATGTGAAGGGTTTGTGACCCAGTCTGTGAATGGGCTTGAGGGGTCTGTGAGCTCCAAACCCAGCCCTAGCTTGGCAATTGGCCCAGTCAGTACAGGATTACTGGCAGGTAAAAGAGCCCAACAACCAGCGTGGTCACCTAGCTTTACAACTGGCATCATGAACAGGATTAAGAGTGCTGCAATTGGTGATGTTGACAGGATTCCAGACATTAGCCTTGCCATGGCTCCACAATTGGCATAGTCAGGGCAGGATTAAGAGCACCACAATCTGGTGTAGTCTGTGACAGGATTCTGAGCAGGTACAGGAGCCAATAGACCTTGGAAGAAGGAGGAAATGTGGCTACTTGTGAATATGCCCTGCCCTATGGCCACCTTCATGTTGCCCAGGATCTGGTTGCTGCACAGTGTACTGCAAGGCAGCATAGACCAGGTACTACAATGTAAAACCTCTTGGGAGGGGGAGGAAATGTGGCTATCCTTGAGCATGTGGTGCCCAGTGGCAACTTTTCTGCTGACTGGAGCTTGGCTATTGCTCACTACACTGCAAACTGATTGAGATTTGTGGCAGAAAGCAGAGGTGTCGGAAGCATGGATAAATGTCCTGGAGGATGATGTGCAGTGACTCGCCACTCCTGCCTCACACTAGGGAAGACGACCAACCCAGTGGTGAGTTGGGGGAAATTGTGCATCTCCAGGCACAACCTGTTGTGCATGAGAAATTGAGACAGTAAAGCAGCAGAAACAGGGAGAGCCC
>NW_007733308.1:90492-92730 GCF_000696425.1 Galeopterus variegatus | reverse complement strand
GCTGCACAGTGTACTGCAAGGCAGCATAGACCAGGTACTACAATGTAAAACCTCTTGGGAGCGGGAGGAAATGTGGCTATCCTTGAGCATGTGGTGCCCAGTGGCAACTTTTCTGCTGACTGGAGCCTGGCTATTGCTCACTACACTGCAAACTGATTGAGATTTGTGGCAGAAAGCAGAGGTGTCGGAAGCATGGATAAATGTCCTGGAGGATGATGTGCAGTGACTGGCCACTCCTGCCTCACACTAGGGAAGACGACCAACCCAGTGGTGAGTTGGGGGAAATTGTGCATCTCTAGGCACAACCTGTTGTGCATGAGAAATTGAGACAGTAAAGCAGCAGAAACAGGGAGAGCCCCTGGCTTCTAGATCTATGAGACCTATCGGCGGATGGTGTAATATGCTCTAGAGACTATGTAGCAAATGCATGTTGCATTTGTCTGAAGGCAAATGGCTCAAAGGGTGCCATATAAACCCAATGGCTGGCCAGGTGCCATAAAACCAGAGAAGAGTGCCACATGCAGATGGGCAGATGATCCGAGAACAGGTGCCCCTGCAAAATTTCAAGTATGTTTTCACCTGGTGAGAAGGTGGAAGAGTTAGTCTCCATTACTACACACCTGTCTTAGTGGCAGCAGTTATAGGAGAGCTGCAGATATGCACAGGGGCAGGGCAGCCACTCCTTGATGGACTGGGAAAATGCAGCTGTTTGAACTGTGTGGGCAAACACTGCAAAACTGCCTGAGACTGAGTGAGTAGCCAGTGTAAGCCAAGCTGATTGAAGCAATTCAAAAGCCAGAATGTAAAGGGAAGCAGAGCATAAAGATTTGGAAAATTTGCAGCCTGGCCATGTGGTGGAGAAGTGGAGAGCAGGAGAAAAACACAAGGGTGAAGCAGAAAAACTGTTTGCTAAAGACATTATCTTGGAGGTGAGGCAGCCAGATGCTAAGAGCCAAGACAGTGGGGAAAAAAGCCCTAAAGGCATTTGAGAAGTCTGGGTGGGTGCCCCACCCATCACAGGCCCTGAGGGCATTTAGGAAGTTTGGGAGAGCACTCCTCCTATCCTAGGAGAACTGAGTTTGTCCTGGAGGACAGACCTGAGGTGTCATTGCCCTTGGCAACCTGCTCCCTGCATCCCAGCCACTCTAGCTGGAGCAATCCTGCCTCAGCACCTCTGAAGAAAAAAAGCTGAAAACCTTGGTGGCGTTCACATTGTGTTAAGTTTGCAGACCAGCAGTATGTGAGAGCAGTGGAGGCGTGGCAGCCTCCATCTAGATTTCAGAAGATGGATGAATAAGCTGGGGGACTCAGGTGGAGACCTGCTGCAGGGGTGGAGCCATTGCGGAGGTCATCTATGGAGCAATGTGGGGCAGAAAAGTGGGATCCGAGTCCCCACAGAGAACCCCCACTGAGGAAATGTCAAGTGGAGCCAGAATGGTGGGACTGCCACCAGGAGCCCAGAACCATGGGGCTGGTGGCAGTGTGCAGCACCAGCCTGGAGAAGCTGTAGGCACCAGGGCTGCTCAGTGGGCTGCACCTGGTGGATCTGTAGGAGCGAGGTTGCCCAATGCTTTGGGGATCCAGGGGCCCCAGTGTGCTTAATGTTTGCCCTGTTTGGGTTTCAGATTTGTTTGGGGACTGTTTTCCTTTCTTTTCCTCCCTTCTGGAATGGGAATGTGTACCCAATGTCTGTCCCACTGTATCTTGGAAGTAGATAAACTTGTTTTTGACTCTTTACAGGTTCAAAAGCTAGAAGGGCTTTTGCCTTTGGTCTCAGAGGAGACTTTGGACTTTGGACTTTTGAGTTGGTGCTGCAACAAGCTAAAGACTTTTGGGACTGGGATGGAATGTGTAGTATGTGAATGTAAGGGTCGTCTATCCTCGCTATGGGAACGTCACAGAAGATTCTGAATGCATAGATTGTACAGCAAGGACCCTGAATGGGTGGATTGTTGGGGAAGATAGAAGAGTTTGGTCAGGGCCCTCAACTTGGGTCCAGTTGGGTGTGGTTTTAGCACATCCTTTGTAAGCAAATTGTGTGTGTGTGTGAGTGTGTGTGTGTGTGTGTGTGTGTGTGTGTGTGTGTGTGTGTGTAGTTAGTGGGCATGCACGCCAATGTATCTTTTTTGTTTTGTTGCTATTCTTGTGTTCTGCAGAGAGAGAGAGAGAGGAGTTTTAGTGAAGCAGGTGGGCAGGCATCTGCCCCAGGTGTCCACTCTGCATGACCATGATTTCCAA
>NW_007733308.1:86908-89776 GCF_000696425.1 Galeopterus variegatus | reverse complement strand
AGTCTGTGAATGGGCTTGAGGGGTCTGTGAGCTCCAGACCCAGCCCTAGCTCAACAATCGGACCAGTCAGTGCAGGATTGAATGCAGGTAAGAGTTAGACAATTGGTATCATGAACAGGATCAAAAGAGCTCCACAACTGGCGTGCTCTACAATTGGTGCTGTGAGCAGGATTCCAGACATTAGCCATGGTGCCACACCTCATATGTCAGGAATACACAAAACACTTTTCGGTGCTATAATTAACTAACAGTCAACATGTGTTTGCTCTGTGTCAGCTATTACCTCATAATTCTTTAACAAAGCTATCTCATTAATGCTCCAAACAACCTCTGGAGACCCACATTAATTTTCTCCATTTGAAAAGTGAGGAAACTGAGCCTCAGAGAAGTAACTTGCCCAAGATGGGACAGGTAATAGTAGAGTCTGACTCTGGACCCAGGTCCGTCTGACTCCCAAATGAGTGCTATTTCCATAGTGCTGATGTGAGGACAATTTACAGTGTGGCTAAGTAAGTTTGATGGCTTAAGTTCTTCTGGTGATTAAGATCAACAGTAGCCAAGAGGGACCACAAATATTTTTGAATTGCCACAAATGAGGGGTGTGACTGAAGGGGACCTTAGCCAGAAAAACAACCATCTTTGGGGTAACTAACACCAAGCAGAACCTATCAGTCAACCCTTAACTTGGAAACTGATAATCATCAATTCCTTGAGGTTAGCAGAAGAATTGAGAGGCTGCCGGGAGGTGAAATCACAGCCTCTTATGCCGATTTACTTCAGAGGTTGTGCACCTACAATTAAGGACTGAAACTAAGCTTCTTGTTTTTCTTGCCTCTTTAATTGGCTGCAAACAAGAGGAGAGATGAGAGGCAAGACAGCCTAGCTGGTTGAAAACTCTACCTCTTACTTAAAGGAAAACTGCATTGAGGTTAATTAGAAATCCGTTAATTAGAAATCCAAGTTAAGTATTTTTATGATGTTTGACTAAGGTTATTATCCTTGAGCTCTCCCTAGGAGATAAGGACTCCAACCTCGAAGTGACAGAAAGGACTTGAATCTGACCACAGACTCTGTGTTGCTGAAGTTTCCAATCCATCATGGGACCCTGACATCTGACTCAGACCATCTGCTGCTTCCAGACTCTTCCCTCCCTTTTTCTTTAGAACAAAGACCTTTACCTCATCTTCCTGCCTCTTCCCCTTTATAAACCCCAGAACAGGCATCAGAAGGTGGGATGATTTTAGCCTCGTCATCCCCCAGATGCTGGTTATCTGAATAAACCTAATCCTTGCTCCAACTTCTGGACTTAGAGTCATTTGTTTAATGCGAGAGGGCAAGCTGAGCCTGGTCTGGTGGTAACATGACTATTAAATTACATATGTATGAGATTTCAAGAGCCACACACAAAAATTAGTCTTGTTGCATTTTAGCCAGGGCTTACATATTTGAATTGTAAATTCAGAGATCCTTTCTCAGTTAATATCTCTTGATAAACCTGTGACCATAACTCTTAAATTAAAATAGGCTCTCCCTTTCAGTAGAAAAAAACCATGAAACTAACATCCAAATTTGTTCATTATTCTTTTTAATGCAATCATCAGCCTCTTTATATGTGTAGTTTTAAAAATGATTTCCTTATCGCCCAATAAATCAAGGGAAAATGACTTCCCAGCCACGGTTTTTAAATACACCAGTATTGTTCAGGGCATGAAAATTGTGAGAATTCCATGGATCCAGGGTGATGAATCATTGCTTCCACCAGCCACTTCCCCAACAGGCAGCCCAAGTTGTCCCAAGCTCCTCTGCTTCCCACACCACCACCATATGCAGCCATCCCCTCTCATCATGATGGGATGGCAAGGGAACACCTGCCAGAGGGTGACTTCACCACACCCAGTCACTCTGACAATAGCTCAAATAAAACTGTTTCGTTGAAACCATAAACAACAATCCAACAGGCCTGGAGAACTGAGACAGTGTCAAAGAAAAAGGCAGAGAGAGGGCTGTTGCCACAAACAATTAAAACCCAGCCACCAATACCTTGATTTAGGAAATTCAGGGAGACAGTGCAGGAAGAGGGGGAGTAAGGGGTCAGAAGAAACTGGGTTTGAGCCCAGCACTTACTGGGTATACAACCCTGGGAAAGTTATTCACCTTCTCTGATCCTGTTTTTTATTTGTACGATAAAGTAACAGTAGGACCCAATGCATAGTGTTGTAAGATTCTGAGTATTTATGTAAGACACTTATCACCTATTTAGCACTCAGCCCATGACAGCTGATATTACATTGTGTTACTGATATCGGATTACATGGTAGGTCTGCCTTTCTTGTACATTAGTGAACATTCCAGAGCTCCATGGGCTGCTCCACTGGCAAACTGAGCAGAGCACCATTAAGAAGGATGTGAACGAGGCCTGGATTCCAGTCCTGGCTTTGCTACTGGCCAGATGAAGCAAAGCACATTACCTGGTGTCAATTTCCAATTCTGCCAAATAAGAGCATGATTAGACGCCTTCCAAAGTTCCCTCTATGTTTCTATGATATGGCATCTTTTCCTCTACCCATTGTTCAACACCAAATTGTCAACATGAGCAACAGAGGTTTAAATTTTAGGTGTTCAGAAACCCTTTCCTTCGGAGTACTCTCTCTCCAAGCCTCCTCCTCCCCTGGAATGTAGGGGGTGACCTGGGCAGGATCTGTAAAGCCTCCCCCTTGACTGCTCCAGCCAATTTGACTGCATCTCTAATACGCATTTCAGGCAGGGACAAGCCGGAAGCCAGCCGGAGATGGCGGGACGAGAAGATGGCAGGATTAGAAAAGAGACAAGAGACAAAAGATGGGGTCAGGAGGACAAACAGCCTTGAAG
>NW_007733308.1:83640-85281 GCF_000696425.1 Galeopterus variegatus | reverse complement strand
TGATTCCGCTCTAACTGATCTGGGAGACCTTGGACAAGTCACTTAACTTCTTTGTAGTGAGGCTCCTCACTATAAAAAAAGGAAAGTCCCTCAGTTCTAATTTCTGTAAATAATTTCCCACCTCTTTGGAATGATCAAGCTGACAACAGATTTCGATTGGAAAAGTGTACAGTAATAGTGGCCCAAACTTCAACAACTGGTAGAAATGTGCACAGTGAATCCCACTTCTGTTTCTTTTAAAATTCATTTTTAAAAGTTATGCCTGTACATTATTTAAAGGGACAAATAATTCTATAAAGCTTTGTAGAAAAATCAACAGTCCTTCCCTATATTTCTTAATGCCTCAAGGGCAACCACTTCCAACTCCTTTAGCTGATTCTTTTGATATTTACTTCTGTATCCTAAACAACAGGTTTATGTAACTACTTCTTGACTTTTCTGTTTTAGGCTTTACCTGTTGACCATCCACCATGGAAGATGAGGTTTTTGCTTTCTTTTAGGAACTCTCCCCTAACGCAGACATGTAAATTTCCTGTCCTCCGTCCCACCAACACTGTTTCATCACAATTTTAATTGAATCGATATTCTGTGCTTCTGGTTTTATGACAACGTAAGTGCTGTTCAGTGCTGGGTCACATTGTATGCCATGAGGAATCTTCCTTTTCTGTACAATGTTAAGTGTTTTCTGGAGTTAATAACTAACTTTTTTACTTGCTTAGTTTTCTGTCGACTTATTCCTTATTTAACCCCTAATTGTGTCTCTGTACATTCAAANCACACTCCCAAGATCTAGGAATTCTCCAAGGTCAAAAGTCTAGACTTCTTAAAAAACATCTCCAGCTATTTTCAAAACAATTCTCTTTGAATCTCACGAAGCTTCGTCAGCTGGATGCAGCTGGACGAGAGCTGCGCCCCCTAGGGGACCCCTGCGTTCAGGGCAGCTCCCTGCTTCCAACAGGGACATGCTGTTTTGAAATTTTTCCTTTTAGTAGGAAAGTCAGAACTGTCAGAAAGAGTCTACCCCTTCTGCTTTTGATTTCTTCGTAAGAACCCAAGAGGAAAAAAATGTAAGGAGTTTTTAAAACAAAAACTTCAGGAGCAGAGGAAAGTACACACTTTGGGAGCTCACTGGCCAAAGTGCCTGAGTGAAAAGCATCCAGAAATCTGCACATTCTGACTACAAGTTTACCTCTGTGTGAAGGTGTCTATATGTGCACCCATCGACAGCAGTGCATGTGCACTAAATTGAGACCAAACCAGAATGGAATGGTTAAAACATCTCTTGCTGTGCCTCCCGGAATGCCACTCTTACTACTACACAAGAATGCTCATCAGTATTACTAATGGAAACTTTCAGATCAACTTTACTGTCACCTCTCCCAGGCAGTCGCAGTGGTAATGAGAATAATAGCAACTTTGGGTATCTGAAAGGAGCTACAGTTTCATTAAGTGCTTTCATCTATATGCCGTCCGTTGATCTCCACAACAATTCTACAAAGCAGGCAACAAGGATATTATTATTCCCATTTCACAGGTGGAAAAACAACCCACCTGCTCAGTGAGGTTATGGATAAGCAGGTTAGGAGCAGAGCTAGGACTGGATCAGTTTCCTCACCTGGCATCATGTTCCCTCTCTGCTAT
>NW_007733308.1:80509-82270 GCF_000696425.1 Galeopterus variegatus | reverse complement strand
CTTTACATCTCCTGACCCTTCACTTCCTTGTTTTTCATTTCTATTCTTAGATTTTTAATTCATTACAGCTCATTGTTGTTTTTTGAGTATTCCTTTTTTTAGAACATCATTCTTTTTTCACGAATGTGACATCTCCACTTACCTTTCTGTGTTTGTTACAGAGTCATTTCCCTGCCACCCATCCCAACTTTTCATTTTTTATCACTTCATAGCTTCTGTTTCTTCTAATTTGCTACTTTAAAAAAAATCTCTGTATTATATATTAGATACTTTCCTCAACTGCCTGGTAATTCTTAGTTATATGCTCATATTTAAGAGCATTAAAAAGCTGAGTATGATTTCTGAGCACATGAGGCGGGTTCATTCACTGTTAGGATAATTGATTGGGCCATTTCCTTGGGGAGCTACAACACCAGTTCCTTTAGTCTTTTATTCCTCTTAGACTGGTCAGATACCACAGAGAAGATTCCAGTTTCTTTAGAGGTAGGAGGGTCCCTCAAAAAGTTCATGGGATGTTTCACATTATCTTTTAATTCTACTTTTCCACAAACTTTTTGAAAAAACACTCATATGGATCTGGCTGCCATTATGTGGGAGACAAGTCTGAGGAAGAAAGCAGGGAGTCTTCAGTTAAATGTGCTCTTAACTCCACTGTTTGTACACGGTGCCCCACATCCAGAGACACTCAGCTTTACACTACCCGAGGAATAATTCTGCAGCTCAGGGCAGGCATGGGGCAGTTTCCCAGAGTGGATCTGGGATCAAATTGCTACTTAAACAGACTTTTAATCAATATCCTAGTTTCAGCCCATTTTCTGAGATGACTGATGCCATCAATTTTTGAGCCTTTGTAGCAGTGGGTTCTGTGATATTCTAGACTTTCCCCATGGCTGGCTTGAGATTCGGCATTCTCATGACTGATAAGTCGTCACCCTTTATTCCATCTGCCTTCCAGCTTCCAAAATTTTGTGAACAATTTATACTCTCCTATTCTTTTTGAACTTGTGGGTTATCCTTTAAAAAGACTTTACAAATCACTTTAGTGAATTTTGAGGACAGACTGAATTACACATGTGTGTTTAATCTGCCATCTCTAACCATTCTGCCTAAGCTCCCTCATTCTGTGTTTAACATAGTAGTTAAATATACTTTGGACCAACAACATTATCACATTGTCTGAAAAGAAATCTTAATCCACTGGAAGAATGACAGTTTCTTTATGTCACTTACTATTTCCCACATCTCAATCTCATTTTTGTCTGGTATATATCTGTAGGCCTGGTCCTGCCCAGTAGATTTATAATCTGCACCTTTCAAATATCTGTTTGATCATTGCTCCATGGTGAGCAATGTGCAAAGCCAGCCAAGGACCAAAGTATGTGAATTTCATTTACTGTCTCTTGGGTGGCTAGCAACTTTCCATCTCAGGTTATAAAAGATGAATCATTTGCATGTTCATTATTTTAATACAGAAATGGTAAGTTTCTCTAATTGTTTAAGAATCCCAAAGTTGAATCAAGTGGTAGCATTCTTTAGTTTTTAAGAATTGTTGGGCCGGCCCGGTGGTGCACTTGGTAGAGTGCAGTGCTTGCGAGTGCGGTGGCGCTCCCGCCAAGGGTTCGGATCCCATATAGAGACCGGTCCGCTCACTGGTTGAGGGTGGTGCCGGCGCGACATCGAGGGTTGCGATCCCGTTACCGGTCATGAAAAAAGACAAAAAGGAAAAAAAAAAAGAAGAATTGTGCACATTGTGGTGAAGCA
>NW_007733308.1:79310-80499 GCF_000696425.1 Galeopterus variegatus | reverse complement strand
GTCATGAAAAAAGACAAAAAGGAAAAAAAAAAAGAAGAATTGTGCACATTGTGGTGAAGCATAGCGTGTTTACAAGCCTGGCCTCTGGCATCACAATGCCTAGATTTGAATCTCTGCTCCCCTATGTTTGACCTTAGAAAACTTGTTTAACCTTCCTCCCTAGATTTCCCCATATGTAAAATGGAAACAATAATAGTACCTACCCTATACGTTGTGAAAATTAAATGAAAGAATTATGGATAAACCACTTTCCCAAGTGACTGACACAAAGAAAGAACTCAATAGATTTTAGCTAATGCTATTCATGATTATCTGATATTTTTAAAAATTTAGGAATAAAGTCAATAAACGTGCATTAAGTGGGTTGGGGAGACAAGGAGACACTCATCAGTGACATAAGAGAAATAATAGGGTCATCTAAGAGTTAAACTATAAATTCAGCACCTAGTGGGTTCCAGTAGAAATACAGTCAGGTTGAAGGAGGTCTTAGGGCAGAGAGCCCTACTGCAGTGTGATTGATGGAATTTGCACATTGGATGGATGAACATCACCCAGAAGGGCATGTCCTGCTATTATCCTTAAAAAGAATATTGCCAGATTCTGAACTATGGTGACATCCCCAAGGCAATGCTACTGTACTGGTCAGAAGAGAATACACTCTGTGATAACAAACAACATCTCAGTAGCTTATCAGAAAAAGCTTTCCTGATTCCACCAAGTCTGATACAGATCAATAGTCCTTCTCGATCTTGTTTCTCTGCCATCTGGAGCATATGGCCTCCACAGGAGAGTCAGAGAGACAAAAGAAATAGAAGGTGTGTCATGTCCACTTACATTCCTATTTGCCAGATCTCAATCTCTTGGCCCCATCCTAACCATCAGGAGACTGGGAAATGTTATAACCTCTGTGGCCAGGAAGAGCAGGCAGGTTGGTGACTACAGAGCCCCTTGCTGGCAGCCCCTCTGTGGAAAGCCAGCTGCTTTTTCTAGGTGACACCTTTCTGTCTCTTTATCGAGCACCCAAGGTTGTGCATGGTGGGCTCTGTTTGCTCAAGTTTTATGGAACCTATAGGTGGCAAACACTTGGAATCCGTATGCTTAGCCTTCCCAGGCTTCAAGGCAATGAGTATCTAGGCAGGCGATGTGTTGGGAGGTCCATCCCCAGTGGTGAGTGGGGCCTGGAATCTGA
>NW_007733308.1:74051-78281 GCF_000696425.1 Galeopterus variegatus | reverse complement strand
GATCAGGTGTGATAATAGCAGTTTTACATAATATAATTTACAAAGTACTTTTACTTTTTTTGCCTTATTTTATCATTGAAATAACCTGAGAAATAAGTAGCATAATTATCATAATTTCACACATGAGAACATCAAGCCTCAGAGAACTGGCAGAGGTCACCCTTTAGCCTGTGTCTCACTTTGACTCTTTGAACTTGTGTCTCACTTTGACGTTTCCCTTGTGTGTCTTGGGTAGATGTTGGATACTCAGTACTGCTCAGTTCCATGTTATGGGTAGAGAAAAGGTCTTAGAAGTTATAATCTACTTGGATAAAGAGGTGTTTATATTTTATAAAGTAATATATAAAAGTTATGAAAGAATAAATCATTAGGGACTAATATAGCTCTTCTAGTCCAAAGGAACAATTTGTTGCAATGAAGACCTAAGTCTTTAAATGGTCTCAAAATTTCATGTAGTGCCATGTCCCCACACCCCACCTGGGCTGTTCCTTTTGTCCAGAAGGACTTTCTCTTAGTGCTCAGCCCAATAATCTCATCTTTCTAAACCTGGCTCAAATGCTGCCTCCTTTCCAAAGCCTTCACCTACTCCCCAGGTAGTATCAGCCAGCCTGCCTTCTCTAAGGCATCCACATGTGACTCTCCTGCCCTGGAGCACAAATCATATATTAAGGATGCTGATTTTTGGTGGAGATGGGCAGGGTAAAGAGGATGCATGGAATCTCTTCTTTCTCCAGGCAGGAGCTTTCTGAGGGTAGGAATCAAACCTTACTGTGCTCTGCATCCCAAGGTCCAGTGCAGTTTCCTATATGAGTTAAAGGTTCATGGAATGAAAAAATAAATGAATCATCTAGAATAGAGAACACAGCTTTCTCAGGGTGCCCAGTGTAGACCCATAGGTATCTTTTCCAAGCTTGAATCCTGGGGTTTTGGAGGCAGGAGGCCAGAGCTGAAGAAATTGGGTGGAAGAGAAGAAGCAAGGAGCTTCATCAGCAGATACTTAATTGCTGGGCTTCCTACTCCTGCCATTAGGACAGGAAGCCCCGACAACAGCGACCCCTCTGTCTTTCCATCCCCCTCCCTCCCCCACTTGGCTTTGTTTGCCATTTATGATTAGTGCTGTGATTTTCCTCCATAGGGCTACCTCTGGCATCCCTAGAAATCAGCTTCTCTCTGTGCATACAGGCCAATGAGAGCATGGAGGAGCAGAGGACACATTTGTAGAGGACACATTTGTTAGGAGTTGTTCTGGGTGCTTCTCTCCTCCTAGTTCTTGATCCTGGGGTGGGGAAGGAAAGACCCAAGTCTCTAATGTCTCCCAACCATGGAGGTTTATTCTTTGCTTAGGTACTGAGTGAATCTGAATCTATGTTCACAAGCAGGACACATGAGGCAAAGATAAAATGTAAAACTCCCCAGTTTTTTTCCCCATGGTTTGACCTTAAAGAATTCAAGTAACCCAAAAGTATTTCAGTCTACTCCTCTATAAAAACAAGCCTAATGATGCTTTGCCCAGCTCATGGAGGAGTGGCGAGGCTTAATTAACCAATGCTAATTTCCCTCAGCACTTTGGATCTCCTCCATGGACATAAAATTATGTTATTACTTGGAATAATAATAGTTTCCCCTAATAATTCTGTGTTATTATTGCATTTAAGGAACTGTATTAGAGGCCTTCTGGGACTAGTTTAATACCTATAAAGTCTCTCCCTGGCAAAACAAGGGAGCATAGCATAAACCTGTTATAAGATTTGTCTTACATTTCAAAACTAGTCCATTTAAACCCTCAGCAGAGTCCTTAAAACAGCGCCTGGCCAAGGGGGACCTCTTTTGATCTCAGTTTGCTGGACCACTGAAAGCACTTAACTTCAGCAAAGCGGCTTGTTTTCAAAGCTGAAGACTTGGCAACTCAAAGGGCCCAAGCTAGGAGTGTGGAACGACAGGTGCACAGGAAAGGTAAGCAGACCTAGCTTCCCCCTGCAACCAGAGCGAGGTGCCCGTATCACAGATCTGATCACTATTGCCCCCTTTCTACTTTCACCGGTTCCTCTGCCTCTTAGAGTCAAGTCTGAGCTCCTCCCGAAGGCATGCGAAGCCCTCCAGCGCATCTTCAGACATTCTCTCCCTCGCTCTCTGTTCCTCCATCCTGATCTTTTTTTGTTTACATTTTATTTTTAATTGACGAGTGATAATTGTATAAATTTATGGGGCACAATGTAATGTTATATACATGCTCATGTACATTGCAAAATGAACATATCTATCACCTTGCATATTTATCATTTCTTTGGGATGAGAACATTTAAAATCTAGTCTTTTGGCAATTTTGAAACATACTATACATTATTATTAGCTGTAGTCACCATGCTGGGCGATAGATCTCTAGAACTTATTCCTCTTGTCTCCATCTGTAAGACCGGCCCAAAAGCATGAATCTTAACTTGATGGGAAGGCTCATCTCACAAAGACCAGGAGGCAGAGATCGATGCACAAGCAAGAGGTTTTTATTTCCGGCATGCTGGAGGTCACCCTGTTTTCAGGACAGGAGCGGCCCCGAGCTCTTAACTCAAGCATCTTTTATACAGTTTGGTAGGCAGGCTTTGGTAACAGGCTGGGTTGTACGCCATTTATTGGCCACTTTAAACAATTTTTAAAACCACTGGGCTTTTAGCTTTTCGCGGGCAAAGGAAAGACTGAGGTATTGACCAACAGTCCACCCCCCTCCCCTCTTTCCTCTCTTGGTGTCCAAAGATAAGGTGTCATGCTGTTCCTGCAATCAGGCGAGCATACTCCCTTCCTGGGACAGGGTGAACTTTGGGCTGTTTGGAAAGTCCCTTCCCCCTGGCAGCAGAAAGTCCTAATCTTCTGGCGACAGAAGGTCTTAAGCACCTGGTAATGGAAGGTCCTCAGTATCTGGTATTGTTTACCAAAAAGGTTGGGGGTTATCTCTACTTCCACACATCCAGGTCCTAAGTATCTGGTATTGTTTACCAAAAAGGTTGGGGGTTATCTCTACTTCCACACATCTTGACCTTTATTTCTTCAAACACATCGGGTTCTCTCTCTCCTTGCTGCCTGGCAAACACTTTCTTCCTTGTCTTTCCCTTTGGTTTTCGGGTAGATGTTACCTCCCTCCCACGGCTGGGTTGAGGCCCCTGTGAGGTGCACCCATGACACCCTGCATTTGTCTCCTGTGCCAAAGCACTTGGCAGAGAGAATCGGACTTGCCTGTTCACTTCCAGGTTTGTCTGTGTACCTCTGGGGGGCACGAAGTGTGCCAATCCTGTGCACCGGCTCAGCACACAGTAGGTGCTTAATCAGTATTTTTTGAAAAAAAAAAAGAAAGAATACCTTTTTTTCCCTCTTATATCCTCTTCTCTTATATTCTGTGCCCTGACCCTAATGCTAATCCTTCCTTCCCCCTCCCCTATTCCGATCACAAGTGAGTGAAGTGGATGAAGAAAGGAAAAAAGAAAAAGGATTCCTGAGAGGACAGAAATACTGCAGATGAGAGGGACTGGGAACAAGGAAAAGTGAGAAAGAAGAAGAAATATTTGGCAGAGGAGGATCTGAAATGAAATCAGGGAAAAGGTACAAGGATTCTAATTATTTTAAGATGCTGAAAATAAAATCTTTACATTTTCTTTTTCAGGAATTTTCCACATAAGAGAAATGGGAAGGGAAGGAGAGACATGTTAGCATTTTTTAGGTACATTATCTCTTTATTCCTCACACTCCCCCTGTAAGACAGGAATGTGAGCCACATTTAACAGAGGGAGACACGGAAGCTCAGAGAGGTTGAGGTCCTTGCCTAAGGTCACACAGCTAAGGGGCAAAACCCAGCACAGAACCCGAATGTGTTTAAATCTCACTTTGCCCATTTAGAAGCTAAGGTGTCCTCTCCACTGAGGAAATGTCTTTCCTTTGGGACTCTGGGGCCCCCCAAGCTCCCTTTTCTTTGGAAGGCAGAAGAGAAAGGGGGTAACTAATAACAGACCTAGTGAGGTGTTAAATCCTGCTCTTTGCAGAGTGGCTTCAGGCTTTTGCATGAAAACAAAACAACGAAAAAAGGATTTCTCCTTTCATCAGAAGGAAAATGAATTGGACCGATTTTCCTTGGCTCTTGGTTTGTCTTTCCAATGATTAGGCACATGTCATACATGTCTCAGAGTCCTTCTGTGTACATACCCCCAGCAAGAAAGTTGCTAACTCCTTGTCACAGCAATATTTTCC
>NW_007733308.1:72706-73380 GCF_000696425.1 Galeopterus variegatus | reverse complement strand
CCTTCTGTGTACATACCCCCAGCAAGAAAGTTGCTAACTCCTTGTCACAGCAATATTTTCCGCCACAGTTTGGGCCAGGCAGACAGAACTGTGCTTACAGACTTTTTGCAAAAAGAGCACAGGAAGGCAAACCAGCATGCTAAGAACAAATTCCAGACCACTCTTTGCCTTTCTCAGAGGCTTTGTGACACCAGTGAACAGATTCCAGCAGTCCAGATCATCACTGACATCTAACTAACTTGGTCTCACTCTCTGGTTTCCTACATCTAAATTTTCCCTCCCTTTAGGGCATGAGATTAAAAACAAAAATCTTGAGCAGAGCAAGCAACAGTCTTGTCTTTGATTTATGCTATTACTGGAACGATAGTCCTTGAGAGAAATTCCATCACCACTATAATGAGAATGAAGACTCTGTTAACTAATAAATCCTTCAGGAGTGTGCTCGATGCTGTTGAACTTTTCATTAAACCATGATGTACAAGAAGGGAAGAACGATTTTAAAATAACAAGATACAGACATATATCCACTATGGAGTTAGTCAAGGCCTAGAAACATAATGTGTAAGAAAACCAAGTTGACCATCAATAATAACACATTTCTTGATCTAATGCTCGGTAACAGCCTTTCTTCATTCCTGGGCCTGTCTTTGTAAAGGGAAAGGAGAGAACTAAAA
>NW_007733308.1:69475-71420 GCF_000696425.1 Galeopterus variegatus | reverse complement strand
TGAGGGTGGTTCAGGGCATTTATAGGGTTCCTCTTTGCTCAGCACAGGTTCTAGCATGTATTTTGAAAGCTGCCTTTTAAAAAATCCAGTGATAGATAAACACTGCTGATCAAAGTTATATGCCAGTTTCCTTACGTTTTAAAAGACTGGATTATATCAGGGGTTGGCTTTCAAGAGGTTGAGAGACAGGAAAGACACAGAACTCTCATCTTCACCCCAGCTCTTGGTGTGCTGGAAGGTCTTAAAGAAAGCAGGCAGATGCTTGATTAAACATTTCACACGTGGGAAGGATTGGTGAGAACAAAGCCTGCATTGTGTGAAGGGGGTTAAGATTTGAGGACAAAAATGTGCATTTCCTTTCCTGTAAAATTTTTAAAAAATTATTTATCAGCTAAATGTTACCCTCTCGCCTGTAGCTTTCACACTGAGAATAAAGACAGAGGGAGGGGGTGGAGGTGGCAGGTGTATGGGTCTTACAGGAAACTTTGAGGAAAACAACACAGGTTTCCCCTAAACCATGAACATGGGGGATCTGGAGGTCCCGACTTACTTACCCGTCAGCCTGGTCTCAGTTTTCCACTACTGTGCTTCCCCCTGTCACAGAGACTGTCAATGTGCAGCCACAGACCACAGATGTTAGAACTGGGAAGCTTGTTACAATGCAGATTCCCAAGTGCCCCCCTGAAGGATTCTGAGTGTGGTCCAGGGATCTGTAAAGGAGGTGGCTTATCTCTAATCCCCTGCCCCATCCTACCCCACCCCAGCTCTGCTGTTCTATGATTCTAGATTCTGGAAATGATTGCCAGAGTACACCTCACTTCTGCCAAGTGTCACCAATTGCCTAGTCCTGGCTGCAGGGCCTGGCATCTTGGCCAAGACTTGCTCCTCCCACCAGTCAACAGGGCCAGCTGGCTGTGTAAGGGACCCATCCTCCCGCAAAGATGCCTTCAGTGCCTCCAGCGTCACTCACCACTGGCTGTGGTGTGAGCTCTGCGTCCAGCCAACTCCCCCTTGACGGAGCCTCTTTCTGCCTCCCTGCTCCTGCACATCCCTTTTGGGGCTGACTTGGGCCTCCCTGGCTATTTGGATGAGGGGCTCCTGGCCCCTGTATCCACACCAGGTCGCACTGCATGTGCTGCCCGTGTCCTGGTGCTTGTGATCCCCAAAGTCTTTGGCCCTCCAGAAGGTGGGGCTCATGTTAACACAGCAGCCTTCAACTTCTCACCACCCGAAGTGGCCCAAAGGCTTCCACGTGACGGGTAGTTCACCACTTTTACCCCCGCCCCGAAATAATCACTCCCTCCTCTGTATTCCCCAAAGGCTTGGAACACACTTCCATCGTTTCCCGTCATGCTCTAATGATTTGTAGCCCTCTCTCCTCCCTGCCCAGGTGGTGAGCTCTGTGATGCCAAGAACCATGTCTGACTCATCTCTGCACCCCTAGCGACAAGTGTGGGCCAGGCGACACCGATACAAACATTTACCAAGTGCTTCCTATTTGGCAAGCACCAGGCTAGGTAAAATGTGCCACTGTATGCAATATATGCTATGCCATTTTATCCTCATGACAACCCTACAAGATCCACATTTTTATCAATCCCATTTGAATAAATGAGACCAGTGAAGCCAAAGAATTTGGGGAACTTGACCAAAGTCACACAGCTGGTAAGCGGTCAGTCGAGTACTAGAATCCAGGCAGTCTGACTTCCAAGCCTCCTGCGAGGAGCTCAATCAAAGTTTGCTGAATAAATAAAGGAAATAGGAACAAATGAAT
Organism: Galeopterus variegatus; assembly: GCF_000696425.1. Taxonomy (NCBI): domain Eukaryota; kingdom Metazoa; phylum Chordata; class Mammalia; order Dermoptera; family Cynocephalidae; genus Galeopterus; species Galeopterus variegatus. The sequence continues at coordinate 69,646 of NW_007733308.1, read as the reverse complement.
GAGTGGCAGTATCCACAGAAGCTCTGCACTTTAGAGCTAAAAGAAACCTAGACTCCGTTTAGTCCAATCCCTGATTTTATTGCTGGAGAAACCAAGGGTCAGAGCAGCGAGACGAGGCATGACGGTGCATAAAGTGCTGGGCAGCAGCCCTGGCGGTGGAGGGGACGGCCC
>NW_007733308.1:65199-69275 GCF_000696425.1 Galeopterus variegatus | reverse complement strand
ATACAAACATTTACCAAGTGCTTCCTATTTGGCAAGCACCAGGCTAGGTAAAATGTGCCACTGTATGCAATATATGCTATGCCATTTTATCCTCATGACAACCCTACAAGATCCACATTTTTATCAATCCCATTTGAATAAATGAGACCAGTGAAGCCAAAGAGTTTGGGGAACTTGACCGAAGTCACACAGCTGGTAAGCGGTCAGTCGAGTACTAGAATCCAGGCAGTCTGACTTCCAAGCCTCCTGCGAGGAGCTCAATCAAAGTTTGCTGAATAAATAAAGGAAATAGGAACAAATGAATGAGTGGCAGTATCCACAGAAGCTCTGCACTTTAGCGCTAAAAGAAACCTAGAGTCCGTTTAGTCCAATCCCTGATTTTATTGCTGGAGAAACCAAGGGTCAGAGCAGTGAGACGAGGCATGATGGTGCATAAAGTGCTGGGCAGCAGCCCTGGCGGTGGAGGGGACGGCCTGGGTCAGAACACTGCCCTGTCACTACTCTCCGTGTGGCTCTGGGCAAGTCACTTAGCCTCTTTGTCCTTCAGTTTCTTCACCTGTAAAATGGGGATGATAATAGAATTTATCTCCTCGTTGTATTGATAGGATTAAATGAGATAATGCAAATCTCTTAGGACAGTGTATAACAAATGCTCTTTAAATGTTAGTTATTAGTAGTAGCATAATCATAGCACCTGGGGCTGACATTGGTCTCAGAAATCAAGAGTCTAACTCTTATTGATGAGGAAACCGGGGTTCAGTTTCATATTGACTTTAACAACTGGAGTTGCTAGAATTTGATCATTTAAAAGAAGCAAGCAAGGAGATCTCCTAGTTCAAATCTCTCAGTTTTGCAAATGAGAAAGCTGTAGCCCAAAGAGTTAGACGACTTGCCAAGATCTCTGCCTTGTCACAGCAGAGTTGCAAGTGACCCTGGGTCTCCTGACTCCAGCGGCACTACCGCAGACCATTAGTCAGCCCATTCCCCACCACCCTGTCTCGGGCTTCCCGGCTCAGGAACAGAGAGTCCAACTGTCTGTGACTTAAGTTTAGTAGAAACACTCCATGCTGGAGCTCAAATTTAAGGCAAGCAGGTCCATCAGGATCCAGTTCTTTCATATGACAGGTGGGTAGAATTACAGAATCAAATTGCAACCGGGGATTTGTGAGATCCATCCTGGAAGGAGGCAGGATGCCCCGCCACTAGGCTGGCTGGTGAGTGCCTGAGTCCGCATTTGGGTCGCAAACCACCGAAGGATATACACGTTAGCCAGCAATCAACACCCACCCTCCCTGGCACCACCTAGCATCAGTGGTTTTTTTATCCCCCATGCATGTTAGATGCCTTTAAAAATGCTGATGCCCAGGCCCCAGCCCAGACAACCTCTAACAGAATTTCTAGGGGAAGGACCAGGCATCAGTATTTTGTTTAAAGTCATCCCCCTACTCCCCCCTCACCAGTGATTCTAATGGCACTAAGCTAATCCATAAAGCAAGTAAAACATCCTCTACCCAAACTAGCAGCAGCATCTGGGAACTTGTGAAAAATCCAAATTCTACATTAGGTACCCTTGTTATTTCCTCTCACAACACTCAGCAAGATGTGAAATTATCCATTTATTCATTTAATGTCCTACCCCTCAAGCTCAGATGGTAGCTTCACGAGTGGAGGCCATGCCTGTTGTATAACTCAGAGCACCTCGTGCCTGGCACACGGTGGTCACTTAAAAAATGTATTCAATGAATGAATGTTAGCTATGTATAAGCAAGACAGATGTATTATTGAATTTTTAATTTTTTAAAATTCATTGCTGTGGCCTTATAGAGGCAGACCACAAGCATCCATAGTATGTGCTTTATCTTCCCTAGAAATAAGAAAGTTTAATTCAATGTAATAGGTAACCAGGAATTTTTTTTTTTTACAACTATCAGGAAAAAAAGACCAAAAAATAGTAACAGCAGATAATGACAAGAAAAAAAAAATTAGCTGGACTTAGCCATTCCACAGTCTATACCTATTTCAACACATCATGATGTACATCATAAACACATACAATTTTTGCTTAATTAAAACACACTTTTAAAAATAAAAGAAAGCTCTCTCCTGCTTCCTCTCACCATGTGACCTTGCACCCACCGGCTGCCTGCTGTTTTCTGCCATGAATAGAAGCAGCCTGAGGTCCGTGCCAGATGCAGCTGTCCCAGAATCTGCTCTGCGGCGGGGGCGATGGCTTTCTGTGTGTCGGTAGCATCTGCATCCCCAGGAAACTGCAGTGTCATGGCTACAATGACTGTGGCAACTGGAGAGATGAGGCTCACTGCAATTGCAGTGAGAATCTGTTTCACTGTCACACAGGCAAGTGCCTTAAGTAGAGCCTCGTGTGTGATGGGTATGATGACTGTGGGGATCTAAGTGACGAGCAAAACTGTGACCGCCATCCCACGGGGGGAGTGTCACTGTGGTGAGGGGTGCTATGATGGAGTGGGTGTGTGATGGCGACCACGACTGTGTGGACGAGTCTGATGGGGTCTGTTACTCCCATCACAGCCGGGGTCTGGTGCAATGCAGAAATGGACAGTGTACCCCCAGCACTTTCCAGTGTGATGGTGACAAGGACTGTGAAGATGGGCGTGATGAGGACAACTGCAGTGACATCAGACTCCATGTCAAGAAGGAAACCAAAGATGCCTCTACAATTCCTGCCTTGGGTCATGTGGTGGTAGCTCTCTCTGTGGCCCTAACAACAGTCTGAATAACTGTAGTCAATGTGAACCAATTACACTTGAACTCTGCATGAACTTGCCCTACTACCATACAAATTATCCAAATTACCTTGGCCACGAGAGTCAAAAGGAAGCGTCCGTGGCTGGGAGTCCTCTCTTCCCTGCCCTTGTTCAAACCAACTGTTAGAAATATCTCATGTTCTTTGCTTGCACCATTTTGGTACCAAGGTGTGATGTGAACACAGGCCAGCGTGTCCCCCCTTGCAGAACACCGTGTGAGCACTCCAAAGAACACTGTGAGTCTGTGCTTGGGATCGTGGATCTATAGTGGCCTGAAGACACAGATTGCGATCAATTTCCAGAGTTAAATTCAGACAATCAAAACTGCCTAATGCCTGATAAAGATGTGGAAGGATGTTCACCTACTCACTTCAAGTGCCGCTCGGGATGCTGTGTTCTAGCTTCCAGAAGATGTGATGGCCAGGCTGATTGTGGTGATGACAGTGACGAAGAAAGCTGTGGTTGTAAAGAGAGAGATCTTTGGGAATGCCCATCCGATAAACAATGTTTGAAGCAGACAGTGATCTGGGATGCATTTCCAGATTGTCCTGATAACAGGGATGAAAAAAACTGCTGATTTTGCCAAGATGATGAGCTGGAATGTGCAAACCGTGCATGTGTGTCACGAGATCTGTGGTGTGATGGTGAAGCAGACTGCTCAGATGGTTCGGCTGAATGGGACTGTGTGACCCTCTCTCAAAATGTGAATTCCTCTTCATTCCTGACTGTTGACAGATCTGCCACAGAACACCATGTGTGTGCTGATGGCTGGCAGGAGATGTTGAGTCAGCTGGTCTGCAAGCAGATGGGTTTAGGGTGAGGTCGGTAGTTTGTAGCATGGACAAATTTCTAAGAAGGCTTCATGGAACCTGGCAGTAATATCTTCCTGATGAGGTACAGTGAGTTAGTGCTCTCAAAGAGTGCTCCAGGGCTTGGGAAAGGAATCAGGTAAGAGGACCACGTTTAATTACAGGCACCTGCTCTGAAGAATGTGGGCTGAAAACCTACTTTGATGAAGCCTCCAAAAGTAAATGGAGTAATTGTATTGTAGGTATTAAAAAATTTTTTAAAAAAAGAAATAGTCATCAAGTGCTTGGGGAAGCGGCTGGCACACAGCACCTCCTGTAAACACACTCTCTCTCGTGACTGCTATCTCCACCTTTGCAGTTAAGGAAGCCCCACTGGCCTATGCACCCCAGTGCCCTGCAGGCTCCAATGTGAACAGAAGGGCCCCTGCTCAAGTAGGTGGCCATGAGGCCGGTGGAGCTCAGGCTTTGGAAGCGACAGGTCGGC